>NC_051159.1:153315932-153407148 GCF_013339745.2 Dermacentor silvarum | reverse complement strand
GTGTGTGGTCTTTTTTTTTCTGTCTCGCCTCAAATTGATATTTTTTTCGCAAACTTTTTTTTTTTACGATTTGATGCGCAGTTAGAAATGTGCTTTCTTTTGAGTATCCCACACCTGTACTATTTTGCAAAGGCATTGATAGGCAAGTGTGCATACTTATTTCTGTGCCTGAAAGCACAGCCGTTGCCCATTTCGTTGGGGCCGATCATCACGTCACTGGTTCACGAGCAAACAGCATGGTGCCGCCACCGTACCTGAAAGTTGCAAATAGCATTGCCAACTATACTATTGACACAAGAGACACATGCATTAGCACACCCAGAGTGTCAGTCTGGTTTCTGTGTGTGAATTTTAGGCAAAAAAGATCATGATGATATTTAAGAGGATAGCCTCTTAATTATATATAGTGTAGCATACTCAACTCTACATATGCATGTGTGTACACACACTTACTTTTCTGCATGCTCAACCCAAAATACAACTCCAGGGAAGGTACACCTCATCTGTGTGCGACTGAATGTACGTGCACACATTGAATGCTTTACTGGCTTGTGACCTTGTAGTAAACCTCTGTGCAATAGAATTATGATAAAAATGAGCCTTTTGTTAAAAGCAGTGATATCATTGCTTAAATGGACCTGTCCAGTTTGTGCTGTTGGGCACCAGCAAACAATTTTTCAAGATGTCAAAACTAAGTCTTCAATGGCAATGTATGTGTGATAATGCTGTTACTGATGGATACTTAAGTCAAGCTGAATTAAAACCATGGAAGCAGTTTTGTCTTTGGAAGCAATAGACGTATTTGGCACACCTCGTGCATCTTTATCTCGTGGACTCTGAATTCTGGCATTTCGCCTGTAATTTGCATAGTACATGCCCTGGAACTGATTGTGTGCATTAAACGAGTGCTGGCTTGGTGGTGGTGAAATCGCTTCTGTGCTTTTTGACCAGAATGAATGGCTCAGTTTCAGCCTGAAGCTTGTATCTTTCCCCTCTGGCGCTGCAATTTTGCTTTTTAACTGAAGTGGTTCAGGCAAGTCTATATTTTATGTAAGCAGCGCTAAATGACGATACATTACAGAAGAGAATGTGAGCATTGACCACTGCAGCTGCATACAAGCATTTTCAATGACCGCAGTGCTCAATCCAGACCTGCAAAGTCGAGAAATGGCAAGGTCCTCAATGGTCCTGTTTTTTTTTTTTTTCGTACAGGGGCCATACTTGGAATCAATCACTTTTGGGGATATCAATTTCATTCGATGCTCTTTGGCCGAGGCCTGGTCAGAACACCTGTTGCTCAATTCAGGTGTCACACTGGACACCACACCATGCAGAAAATATCCCCAAGAGTGATCAATCAAGGATACGGCCCTGGATTGTTGACCTGCAGTTGTCATCAGCCTGTAATGTGTAAAGGGACATTAAATATATTGTTCAGTTAAGCTTCAATGCCCAATAGGCCACTCTTACCAAGAGGGGGGGCTTTGGTTAGCCAGACAGGGCACGAAAATCAAAAGATTAATGGTAATGCCACCCTCAAGTTCCTGCACTAGGTTGCCATGACATCACATAATTTGACAGAATCTGCTGGGCCTGGATAATTTACATTGCAGTAACGACTCGCTCAACCCAGAAAGTTTTAAATTTCCCGTGCTTTTAAAATCAGCCAAAATAAATTAGAGTAGACTCTGTTAAACAGAACTCGAAAGGACCAAAATTCTGCTCCGTTTACCTGAAGTTTCATTTAAGCAAAGGACACCGAAATCACACAACATCATTTTATTTGAAAAGTGTCCGACCTTCTTGATATAACTGTGGTGAAAAAAAAAAAAAAAAAAAAAACACGGACTAGTGCGTTCTACTTCTAAAATTGTATAGCTTCTATTGCGCAAGGTTGTGCTCAGGTATGACTGGATTCTGAATAATTGTGCACAGACTGCACTCCCGTCTATTCAAAAACAGTAACTCGTACTGGAACAGTATTGTGCCTATGGGTACAATAGTGGCTAGCATAAATGATTAGTTCGTTTTGAAAAGGCTATACTTTTCAGAAGTATTACATGTACACACATGAAAAGATATAGTATGAAAAGAACCACAAGCTCGCCAAGTTTATACACCCTCTACAAATGTTCAATATGTGCCTCGCTGCTGACACGACACACGTCCAGATGATAATCGAGCTCATTCCATACATTTGTAGGCATAGTCCTGTCAATTGTCTGCGCTGCAGCACTGATGCATTCTTTGAGCTCGACTAAGGATTGTGGTAGTGGTGGCACGTAAACAAGGTCCTTAACATACCCCCACAAGAAGAAATCGCAGGGCATTAAGTCAGGGGATGTGAGAGGTCAGAGGAACAAAGCTCGGTCATTCTCACCAATCCGCCCAATCCAGCAATGCGGAATCTCATCGTTTAGGTAGTCACGATCTGGGATGTGCCAATGAGGGGGGTACCCCGTCTTGTTCGAAGACAAAATACAAGCTTGGGGAGTTTGTGGTTCTTTTCATATATTTTAACGTGTAATACTTGTGAAATATAGCCTTTTCAAAACGAATGAATCATTTATGCTAGCCCTTATACATTATGCCTACAGGCAGCCAATATATATCCGGAATCCCTATACATTAAATTCACAATGTCACTCTGATACGTTGGTACTGAGGTGTCGGTGCAAAGTTCAAAATTGAGTATGTTTGGCCATTTTTTTTTTTATTACTGGTAATCAACCTTTTCCCCCAATTGAATGAAAATAGAGCACTGAAGGAACTGATTATGTTGGCCTTTAGTTTCCTTTCAATGCAGTGGTTGTCGCCATAGCAAAGCAGCCTCGTGCTTGGTCAGTCTTTGGGAGGACCACCCGCTTCTGTTGTTGTCGATGTGTCTGCCGTGAGTTATATGTTTGTCATGTCGCCCTCCTTCTGTTCTAAACAAAGCACTTTCTTTGGTGCAAAATGAATGCTACTCGTATTTGTTTTGTAGGCTACGATGCATGGTGGCTGCAGAATATCAACTATTTCAATTTTCTCGTTTGACCACTTCTCGCATTTTTCTTTGCAGTGAAATGCCAAAAGTCGTGGAAAGCATGACTTGACTTTGACTTTATTCAAGTGTGCATGATTACGCTTCGGAACAGAGGACAAAAGGCAGCAACGCCTGACGAGGGGCGGGGGGGGGGGGGGGGGGGGGGGGGGGGGGAGCCTATAACATAAAATTATTCCAAACTGTTTTAATTCCAATTTCTGCAATCAGCCTCCACGATTGGTCAAAACATTTTCGGGCCACTCCCAATTTCGCTTGTCTGTCACACGACGTCACAAAAACCGCAATAGCTCTCCATCTGATATAAGGTGTACACACTGATTATGCATGATTAAACCGCCCAAAAGAAAAATAATCATTTCCTGATTCGACGCCTTTTCACCATTAGCCCTCTGCTATTGTTCCAGTGTTTTTGGGCTACGCCCACTTCGCCTGTCTGTCACGCGACCTCAGAAACTGCGAAAACTGACCGCGTCAATGTGACGTGTACGCGAAAAAAAATTCATTCATATGCCGAACAAAACTGAAAATTTTACAGACTGCCCCGTTGCGAAAGGAATAGAAGATGGCTGCTGCCCGCCGATTACTCAGGCCCTCGCTACTCACACCTGTCAGTGAGCATGTATTTATTTGCACATGATAAACCTTTGGCCGGCGCTGGTGACACACGCGTGGCACCAGCGAAGTCCAAGTGGAGAGCGCTGCTGCCATGGACTCAATGACGTCACCAAAAAGAAAGCAGTTTAACAGAAGACATGAAATGCTAGTATTATCGTTTTGTTGTTAAATATACTTCGTATAAATATATAGAGCATTTGATTTAATGCCGCGTTTTAAAATAGAAAATGACTGTGGGCGCCTACACATGCGTGCACGCAGCGGGGGAGGGGATCGCACGAGACGGCCTTTTCGTCGCTGTGGCTACTTGTGGCCGTGTGGTGTGTACTGTGTAGTATCAGTGAGTGCGAATAACGTTTCCCTTACGAAGATAATAGTGAAGCTTCGAAGGAACTGCATTGCATCCACAAAACGGCACCACATGTCGCCTGCTATGGATTGGCGGTTTCGAAGAGTCGTGTGGTGACACTGCGCCGCCGACTGCATGGTGCCGACAGAGATCATTCGTGTGTTGTAGCATGTGTCGTAGACTGTTGCCGACACCACGTTACGGTGGCTAGATGGGTAACCACGTCGAGACAGTGCTCACGTGCTCGAAAACGCAGAATTGATGCGCGCCGCCGTTGGACGATCGTTGTAGGGTGCATAGATATTTCCAATTATCACTTTGCAAGATAGGAGCGCCTTTTGTCGATAAACAAATTGCATTCACGCATTTCGCATCCCTTTGCGCACGCAGAAGCCTAGTCAGTCTGGCTATAGTCATGTCTAATGACGCGAAAGTCTGAACGTGAAACGTGAATCTAACAGAAAGGCATGTCCCACCTGAAGGCAGTCAGCAAGTGTCTGTGACGAGTTTTAAGTGACTTACACGAGGCTGGGCGTTGAACAGTGTGTGTAATGCCTCTGCTTCAGTCTGGCGAGTGCCCATCCCGCTTTCATGAACCAATTGAAATGTCCAATGTATTGGTTGCTGTAGGTGAGACAGCAATTCCATAGCAGCAGTGAAAATTATCTGTGGAAGTAATAGTAATGCGATGGGGTTTTGTGGTGATTGTCATTATGTAGCGTATGCATGGGAATGCAATCATTTCCACCCTGTGCATGTGCATGTGTAGATAAATGGTTTATCTTCCGAGATTATGGGACAGCAGCTAGCTGGTGTTGTATTATCTTCAGTGGATCTCTTACTGTACAGGCTATAACAAAACCTCTCTACCTTTATGTGCCTTCTTTTTGCAATTGTCTTCGCTCTGCAAGGAAAGCCAAGCTTCTCTAACTAAGGTGTAGAAGGCTTGTGCGACTTCAGCTGAACTTGAAGCAATCAGCAGGAGTCAGGCACATGTGTAGAGTTTTACTGGTGCATGCACCACAGAACACCCGCACCGTCTCTTATCTCCACACGGCTCTGACCTTTATGCACTATGCGTTCGCCGCTCAGTTTCTGTTGAAGCAATAGACCGCACGTACCTTCGCCCGCTGCTGCGGCGTATATATGCGCTTGCTGCCAGCGTTTTGACAGTCGTTGTCTGCAGTCATTCAGTGTGATCTATTCATGTTTGTTTGTGCGCGCTCACACCACGCTGTTCATTCAGTTAGTAATAGTCGGGCCACATTTTCCAACGCACGCTACACATGTAATGCTGCCCGGATCGGCAGTGCAGCGCTACAGGTGTGTCCCTTCGCACGCGCGCTGCCCACGGGAAGCGCTTCTCATCAACACCACCGTTTCACACGCGCCTTCTCGTGGTCATCGAGTCTCTCTTCATGTCGGTCTACTTACGCCGCAGCACACCTGCTTACTTAATCAGCTCATGTTTACTACAATTCATATTGCTACCAAAGCCGCTCACCTTACATGGTATGACATTGCTGTGTTGCTATCGCATTCATTGCTTCGCCCTTAGGGCGAAACTGTGACATTTTTTAATATGCTGTTTATTATTTATTTATTCGTTTTATATTTACAACCAATTACTACTACACCCCTCTTGCCGTTTTTTTTTTTAGTTTTTTTTTCAGCACAGAGCCCTCCTCCTCGTTTCTCCTCTCTTTCGCGCTCCTTTTTCGACCGTTGCGCCGCCTACACCGCTCGAAACACGTGCACTTGTTTATCTTTCGCCGCTGATCAGATTCGACGATCGCCGACTGTGTTCGTCGCTATCGTCGTGCTCCTCGCCAGTCGGTAGACGCTTCTCGGGCGAAAATGGCGATGGAGCGTGATCGTAAACAAACGCAGCCAGCGCCCGGGGGCTGGACGGTCCACGTGATTAGGCCAATACCGACGCGGCGTCGGCCTCGGACAGGATGTGCGAGGAGGCGGCGGCATTCTTCAAAGCGTGACGCTACTTTTTTATATAGGGGCTTTAGCTCAGCCCCATCGAAACCCTCTCCACTAGAGCGTGCTTCTTGCCTGTTGTCAGCCAATTAGATAAGAAAAACAGCTGAGTGTAGACAATGTTATTGGTTATGAAAGCGAACAAAAGTGACCTCTTATAAACGAGGAGAGTGTTTGATTGGGTTGTTCAGACAACGCTGCGGGTCACCGTTGATGCTTGCGTTGGTGGTTACGTAAATTTGACGTCAAGAGTATGGAATCAAAACAGTTTGGAATCATTTTACATTATAGCGCCTGGGGTCGTCCCACCTGGGACAACAGTTTTCACACCAGCTGTGGCAAACAAAATAAAAGTGATGATATGGTACAAATAAACAGAGTACTATATAAAACATACAGAAGGAAAGACACAAAACTACAGGCACATGTACAATTTGAATACTTATACAAAGATGAAAAAAAGAACAGCATGCATAATTGTACAAAAATGCATCATTCCATCATTGTGGTACACGTACATCATTGTATAAAAATAAAGAGAAATGTACACTAGAGCGTACACAATAATTACGTTTCTCTGACTAGTTGAGATAAAAACTACGAGAGTAGTAATTGACTTATTTCCTGCTTTATTATTTTTCCAGATTTATGGTTTCTTATTATTTCTTCTATATTTTTGTTGTTCAAGAATCTCGTGATCTGGTAATGTAACGTTTGTGAACCATAGTTTGTCCTGGTCCTGTTATTCCTGTAATTTACGCGTCGAAGTGTGTAGGGTAGTAATTGTTGAGGGTTTCATAATGCGAGTGAAAAGGCATAGTCATTGTTAAAGAAACACTAAAGCAAAACAATAAATCAACTTAGACTGATAAAGTATTCTTAGAGAGAGAGAGAGAGAAGTCAGAGAGAGAGTTAGAAAACACTGCTGTCATTAATGACACTGCAATAGGTCAATGTTTAGAAGAGAAAATGAAGCTCAAAGGTTTAATTTCGTGCAGAAACCCCAATGCCAGCACTTCTGCGTGACGTCATGACTTCAAAAGTAATGTTTCGTATTTGGGCCACGTTGGCTCAGTAAAAGTTCGCGAAACATGCCATATTCAATCTTGGGCTGCTTTAGAACACAATGTAGTCAATCTTTACCGCTAAAGAATTAAGTGGGACCTAGAAGACGCTGTCAAAATCCATGATGTCACGGTGAGCTGGTGCGGGAACTTCAAAGTGGCGTTGCCACTCGCCTTCTGGCTTTCTCAGTTTTTTTTTTTTTTTTTTTTTTCTTGCTTACCAAGCGGCTTCTCGTGGTAAGAGTACTGTTTTTGGTATCGTGGAAGGGTAATCTACTGATACAGAAGAAATAAATTTTCTCTTTATTGTCCCTTTAAGTAAATGATGTGTGTCAAGAGCTAACCTTAGGGTCTTTAAATTATGTATGTTGAGTAGCTCCCTCACTTTCGACTCTCACCGCGTGCGCGCCCGCCGTCCTGCACGCGCCGCCGCTCCAGCCGGCCCGGCGCTAAAGTCCCTATATAAGTACCGCCATCCTTTGATAAACGCCGCTTCTCTCTCTCTCCTGTATCTCCGATTGGACGATGATAGCGCGCGCTTTTCACTTCTTTATATTTCCTTTTTTTCCGCCTCAGAGCCATGTTGAAAGTCCTCTGCGCAGCTGCAGTCGTCGGCGGCGGCGGCGGCGGCGCGCGCCGGCCTGAAAGCTTCAACGTGGACTTTCTAGGTGCGCCACCGTCGACTTGGCTTTCGCAAGCAAAAAGTAAAGAAAAAAAACACGCGCTTTAGGAGAGAAGGCGGCGGAGGAAAGAGTAGATGGCGGTACTTTTCTTATATAGGGACTTTACCCGGCGCCAGCTCGCCGAAGTTTTTTGCCGTTATCGGGAAGGAGGCGTTTGCCGGCGTGGGCAGTTTCGTTGGCCGGCCTGGGACAGCGCCGCTGCTTCCCTCTGCGCCGTAGCCGCAGCGTGCAAGGAAGCATGAAGGAGAAAGAAGGGTTCACTGCCATTTTCTACACGTGGCTACGGTAGCGTGGCTGAGACGTCGGCACGTACACGCATTTCCGGCGCAACGCAGAATCGGCGACCTATAACCATTTGAAAGAGGGTGAAATTTGTGCCGCGTTTTTTTTTTTCTTTTTTTTTCCCCGCTCGCGCGTGACATTGAGGGGTCTCTCCTAACTTGTAAGCTTTTACTCTATGGCGGTGCCGGAGCAATGCCGGTCGGAGGCGCCGCCAAAAGTGCCATCTCGTTTCTCGAGAACAAACTGCTCCGCGAAAAGGGTCAATAGACTGTAAATTAGACTCGGAAAAGAAAATATTTGTGTCATCTGCATACATCACGATTGGGAGAGTGTGAGGAATGTTGACTATGTCGTTAATATTCAGGAGAAACAATAGTGGTCCCAAAATTGAGCCCTGCGGAACACCAGTATGTATATCCATGTAGCCAGAAGAAACACGTACCATTAATACTACTACATTGTTTTCTAGATAAATAGCTCTTAATAAACTCTAACAGGGTACCTAGATCTTATTCCAAAGTATGGCAATTTGAGTAAGAGAACTTATGATAAACAGAATCAAAAGCCTTCTTTAGGTCCAAGAACAATCCCACTGTAAAACGTTTATCTTCTATATTGTAAATTATTTCATCCTTCACGCGAACTAATGCCCTTTCTCTTGATTTTCCCTTTTGAAAACCGTACTGTTGGGTTGATATTGCATTTTTTTTTCAAGGAAAGAAACTAAACAAGTGTTTATAACATTTTCAGCGACCTTGGAGAAAACAGACAAAACAGAGATGGGATGATAATTCGTAAATAAATTGTGATAACCTCCTTTGTGCACAACGGAAAGTCGTGTTATCGTCAGCTTATAAGGAAAAATTCCTAGGGTTAGTATTGGCTTGCAAATAATATTCCTAGGGCTTGAAAATATGTAAAAGCGCCAGCGCCACTATATCGCAACCATATTTGGCTGTCTGTGATTTAACACTATCAATTCCGGCCACGCAGTTATTGCGTAATTTTAAAATAAACTTAGTTATTTCAGTCGGTGATGTAGGTGAAAAATAGATTGTTTTTACTTATTTTTCTTGAAGATACAGTGATACGCCATCCTCATCAACGCTTCTGTCACAGTCACCAATAGTGAGAAAGTGTTCATTTAATTTAATTGATAAGGATGTCCTACCTCCGACTTAAATTTTATTTGATGCATAGGTCTTTTCTTTGTTTTGGACATAAGGTTATTGTACGCTTTCCATATTGTGTCTGGGGTCAATCTGTTAGAAAATATTTTAGCATAGATATTAGTAGTCCTCTTACTCTTTTTTATATCAGATGATAGTTTATTACGGAGTTGTTTAAAAAGCTTTAGTGTATTTATGTCTTTATACTTTATGAAGTCAGCAAAAAGTTTCTTTACACTAACAATTCGTTTGTGCAACTCCTTATCTATCTAAGGTTTTTTAGACTTCCTAAATTTAACGTAGTTCACCAACAGGAATGCAGTATTATCTATATTTAGAAATTACTGGTGTAGGCTTTTCAGTTTTTACAGTTAGTGACGTACATTTTGCCATCACTACCCCTAGCAACAGAGCAAGATTTCTCAACCAGCACTTTTAATACTGCTGTTTTAACGTGATAGCATTAAGGGCCCAGTGACACAGAAAAACCGGCGTTGGTGTCTTTGTCCGCGAGTGAAAATTCCCGTATATATTAAAGTATATGTACATGCCACGCCTTGCTATATGACATACGGTAAATGCGTATTATATTGCTACACCATTCTATCACTAAAAAGTTGCCGTAAAGTTTCTCATACCTTGTCTTACATTCTCACAAAGTTATTCCTTAGAATTTTGAGAATGACAGCCCACAAACAAATGTCATGAAACAAAACACTGACAGCGCATGCCTTTCATGTTAAATCTTCTCAGACTGAAATATTAAAAGTGCGAAACTATGACAGAAACCTGAAAGTGATGTAATATTTTGGTGTGGCTGTGCACTACCTCCGGGATCGGCCCACGCAAGAGGCTGCATTTCTGCCAGAAAGCCCGCCTTCATGCAAATAGCGTTTGCCGCCAGCATTTCCCGGTAAACATTACGGTTACATAAGCTGCAGTTGCCGAGAAGCGTGAGAAGCAGTAAGGGATCTTTGAATGCTGTCGCTATCTAAGGCAAAGCTTAATTGAGCGTCCTCCAAGTGTTTGTTTGCCATTATTGTTCAAGTCATGTGCTATCAGCATAAAATGAAAAGAGAACAGTGGAGTGTGCGGCTACGGTTCTAGACACCGTAGCGCGACTGTCTGTGTGACCTAGCACATGACCCTCAAAAGCCGCAGGACAAGCACGACAGTTCATGTCCTGCTGCTACAAAGCACACACATTTGGTGGAAGGAATGCTTTGCATAGTCTCTACTGGCACACCAGTGGCTGTCTTGCCTTTCTGCCGTCTGGAAAAGTGCTCATATAAACACGAGTTGGTTAGTCAAATGTGATAAGTTACAGCCTTTAGTGGTTAAAAATATGTGTGTCCAATATTGTTCTAGTGCTTGTGTGATCATATCCATCACACTTTGGCTGAGTGTGATGTGAACAATGGAGGCTGTTTTCCGCTATCAACAGCTCTCAAATAGCTTCTGAAAAGTATGTTCAGTGCATACTATATTACCAAAGCAAACTGCTCCACTATGCATTACTGCAATATTATTATGAAGTCTCGTAATAAAAGAAACTTCACAGATTTATGCAAATGTCAGAAACTCGTACATCAAGCATCACGTAGAAGTGCAAATGAGCGATGAGACACCCACATTATAGACAGCGAGCGAAGCTGTGTCTCGCAGCCTTCAGAAGTCCTTGGGGTTTGGTTTATTACCGCTCGAAATCTATTCAAGATTGCAAGTGCTTCACTATATATGGTGGAAGGTAAAACGCTGTGCTATATATCTGAGCTTACTATAGTACGACTCTCCACCACATCTGACGCATGTTCCTATGGTGCACTGACTCTACCAATGCCGGAATCCAGTGGTGTGTCCTGATGGCCAACGACCCTCTCCCCCAGAGGAACTGCTGCTCGAAGGTGTGTTTTATGGGCTCCTATACTAATTTGGAAATTTGCTTAAGTGACCTCAATTTACCTGCAGTTCTGGAATATATACAGCATGTTGTTCCGAAATAAAATCTCACTACAGCTTGCAATTTTCAAATGGCAAGGACTGTAGTTCTGTGGCAGGCATTGATAAGAGCTCCAATCAGCACAAATTTGATCATTTCCTATGACGACCTCAAAGCAATTGCAGTTATGAAATTTTTTCAGCCTGTTTCTCTGAAAATGTGCTTTCTTCTTACCAAGTTTCATCTTTATAGCTTTGAAATGTTCCATAAAGCTTGGAAGTTCAATAACAAAAATTTATCAGTTTCCTGCAATTTACCTACCGCCCCCCCCCCCCCCCAACCTTTATCTGCTCGCACATCATTGCTGAAGTAGCCAACACCTCCACCAAATTTCATTGTGCTAGCTCTGCTGGTTCTCTCAATGAATTTTCGTCGACATTTTCAGCAGACACTAAGAGTGAATATTCGCCGCCCCGTCTAGTCACAAATAAAAGATTGATCTGCATGCTATAAGAAAAAGAGTGAGTGCTCAAATGTGATCTGTGTGTTCACACACACAGTGAAAGGGAAGTTTATGGAGGAAAGTGGAGGGAAGTCTTTTGTTGAAAACAGACATATTGCCGTGAGACAGAAGAAGAAGACCGGCACCGAAGCAGAGGTCAGCATTAGGCCGGCACCGAAGAAGGGGAAGTAGATGTTGCTCCTCGCCATCTTGGCTGGTTGCTGCTACGCCTGTGCTACTAGCCTGTAAATATTTGTAAATATACATTTTGTTCAACATTTTCTGGTGGAGATGCTGGGTACGCTGCCTGTTCATCCCCATATCACCCAAGCACGGAACTCCGAAGTGGTCGCCGCGTCGTTCCCTCGGTGATGGCCCCTGAAGCACGCACCGCGCCGGAACCTACCGTGCAGCAGCCGTCCCCACCGTTTGTCATCTTATCGCTTCTGCAAGATCCGGGCACCTTCTGTCGCACAGATAACGTGGACGTCGAGGATTGGATTGCATGGTATGAGCGTGTCAGCAAACAGAACAGATGGGATGATACGCTTATGCTGGCAAATGTGATATTTTATCTGAAATGAACCGCGCGCGTCTGGTACGAGACGCATGAACACGATCTGACCATCTGGGACGTTTGCAAAGAAAAACTGAATGACCTGTTCGGCAAGCCCTTGGGTCGTCAACTAGCCGCTAAAAAGGACTTGGCTCTCGTGCCCACTCATCTACTGAATAATATATTTCGTATATTCAGGATATTCTAGCGGTTTACCGTAAAGTTGACGGTAACATGTCCGAAGCGGAGAAGATCGGGCACATACTCAAAGCAATCGCTGATGATGTATTCAACCTCTTAGTATTCAGGAACTGCGCCACCGTGGATGCTATTGTGACGAGAGTGTCGGCGATTCGAACAAGCCGAAACCCACCGTATCGCCCAGCAATTCACCAGGCTCCCCAATACTGCCGCATCGTCATCATGCGAGGAACCACTACCTACATTACAATCGCCGGTTTCGAACACTTTGACACGGATCGTTCGTCGTGAACTAGAAGCAATGTCACCAGCCCCTCTCGTGCCCGATGTCTCGGCTGCCAACCAGCCTGTGGTTTCATTGATTCAAGCTGTGGTTTGACAGGAGGTCCCGAATTTGGGACTCTCCTCTGTCTGCACTGTTCGCGTGCCACCAGTCGCACCAGTCACAGCACCAGTTCCACCAGTCGCGCCACGGAACCAGCCCTTTTACTCGCGATACCGCAATCCCGCTGAGTGGAGAACGCCGGATGATCGTCCAATTTGTTTCGTGTGCTCTCGAGTTGGGCATATTGCGCGACACTGCTGGAGCCGTCAGACGTCACCGACTGGCTGGAGCACCCGGAACCCTCGTCCTGACGGCTACTCCCGTACAACATCGTCGCGCTCTCCACCGATTGACACGCCTGACGTCGACACTCGCACCAACGTTACGGGGTCTCACACGATGTGGGGATGCGCGACTCTCACGCGTCTTCTGTAATCCGGCTTCACCGCGTGGCTAAGTGCCGGCGGCGGTCGTGGTGGTTGCGGCGCATTGCGAGAGATGGCGCGAGTGTCGCGATGCTAACGCCACCGAACGGCGGAGTGACTTGGGAGAAAAAGGTCAAAGGCGCTTCCTCTTTGGCTTGGGATCGGCGACCAACACGCACGAACGCTTCGCGCGTGCGCCGGCCCGCTCTCGCGAGGCTAAGAGCAGGACACCGGTATGGACGAACACGGATCATTCGAACGCGCCACCGTTCGCGTGACCGTACACGTGAACGACGAGGCGATGGTGTCACAGCATGGGGTGAACATATTCGCTCGCTATCGGGTTCCTTGATTTGTCGCGCGCCCATGTGAATGTTCTATTGGTAGTAATTCGGATAGTGTGTATTAGTGTATGAAAGGTGCAATAAATTCCCCTTTGATTGTTTGCACTACTGTGTTGTCGTTCCTTTGTCCCAAGAGCACGTGTGAGACCCCACATCTGGCGCCCAACGTGGGGCTCTTGGGACATCGGATGATAAAGTTTTGCTCGGTTCGAGACAACCTTTGTTTCAACCGAAGCGTAGTCCTAGCGTGGACTTTGTTCGCCAGTGTCGGCGGCGTGCTTTCTTGAGTGAGGCGACGGTTGCTGTAGCGTGTTTGAACTTTTCAACATGCTAAGCCTTTTCGCGAGTGTTTTGTTGTACACTCGTCGGTACGAGAGCCACGTGGTCTGCATCCTGGGAGAGCGAGGCCTAGCGCCCGCGGGGCATTGGCAAGCCTGAAGCAAGTGAGTACGGAAGCCTCGTGGGTGGTTCGAATTTATTATGTAATTAGCTTCTTCTATTTCTTTAACTTCGGAAGTCGCGGCTCAGGGAGCCGGGTGGCCGCGGGCCACGGGTGCCGCTACGGGCTGACTGGCAATTGCGGCCTGGCACCGGGCGCTCCGACACCGTCTGGGACGGTGGGCGCCGTCAACTCGGATGCTGTGTGCACCGAGCGGGGTAGGACCACCTCACAGAGCTAACGTCTCCTCGCGGCTGCCGGTTGTGCCCATTTTGGGTGATTTTTTTTGTTTTGTTTTTGATACCGGTTGTTGTCAGGGTAGCGACGCATTAGGCCTAAGGCTTTACAAAGCCGCGTGTCGCACGTTGAGGACACAACCTAGCTGGTGGACCGTGGTGTTGAGGTGTCGCACATTGCTCCCCTCATTAGTTCGCCTCGCACGAATTGAAATTACTCGTTCGATTCAAGAAAGCGAGCTTTGTTCACGTGAACTTAGCATCTGAATAGCCGCCCAAAATTTTGCTAGCCGAATTGAATGAACATCGTACCACGTGGGCGATGCGTGTGCCGAATTCCTCTCCCTTGCTCTACTTTAGTGTTTGTCGAGTGCGTTGAGTGCACGCAGCGTGAGCGGAGTCGCCCCTGGTTTGCTGTCACGTGTACATCGTCTGCGCTGCTGCCCCGGCCTACGAATGAGCCACTGCTGGCAATGGAGATATGCCTGTGGCCAGTTCGGCGCAGCGACTTCGGCGGCCGCCTATGTCCGGCTTGCAACGCTCGGCGGCTGGGAAAAGAGCCGGCAGTCACCAACGGCTACTGCGGCTCTCGTCAGCAGGGCGCGTCGGCGCGAGCGACGCTTGCTCTTGCCGACTTCTGCGTCGCCGTTTCCGGAGTCCGGCTGGAGTCGTGCCATCGAATCTGCAGAGGTGGTGCTGTGACAAACGGACGCCAGCGGTGAACCCCAGAGACAATGTCGGCTCGCATGTTGTGGATAACGTGTGGACATTTCCTCGGCGCGGCCACTGTCGCATGTACTAACTTTTGTTCGCGACGCGCGCGTTGATTGACCGCGTGACATGTTTCGCCGGAGTATGTGTAGTGATTAAGGTTGGGGGGATGTGGGATGCGCGACCCTCACGCGTCTTCTGTAATCCGGCTTCACCGCGTGGCTAAGTGCCGGCGGCGGTCGTGGTGGTTGCGGCGCATTGCGAGAGATGGCGCGAGTGTCGCGATGCTAACGCCACCGAACGGCGGAGTGACTTGGGAGAAAAAGGTCAAAGGCGCTTCCTCTTTGGCTTGGGATCGGCGACCAACACGCACGAACGCTTCGCGGGACCGTCTCGCGACGCTAAGAGCAGGACACCGGTATGGACGAACACGGATCGTTCGAACGCGCCACCGTTCGCGTGACCGTACACGTGACGACTAGGCGATGGTGTCACAGCATGGAGTCAACATATTCGCTCCCCAGTGAACCATTAATGTACCATATAGATGTCCACAGAACATCATGTTGAGACATTGCACACATCCTATAGATATCTATATTTCTCCAAACATGTTACAAATACGTACCATGGATAATCTAAGTCCCATCCAGATCACGTTGCTCTAACGTTGAAAGGATGTCGCAGCTGGACATAGTAACCTTTAATAGATGTTCTTCTTGGGACGCAGCAGGTCCATAGAACATCTAGTGGATCTTTCCTGCTGACGCTATAATGAGCGTATACATGCGAGTGCCACAGTAGATGTACTATTGAATACAAATGAAATGCAAACAGCAGAGTGTGTGGCCAAAACGTAACTAAAAGCACAGTGTGTGGCGTCGGCCAGTGATGATTGTACACATGCATGTGGTTTCGATGCGGAGTGCGGTGCTGCTTGTTCTAGTGCGTATTACGTCACCTGTATTCTGTTGGAAGCTTGTATTCTCACCCGCCATTGCATGCAGTGCCATTCCTATCTGTGATTATCTGTGATTCCTATCGGTGGCTAGCACTGTTGTTGCGCATCCAATGCAATACATTTTTCGTACTATTCAAATTATGATTAGACACTGGCAGCTTTGATGGTGGTAACAAAAGCAAAGCAATGCACGTTAGCAAGCTGGGTGCATGCCAGCTATATCACGCTACAGATGTAGCGATGGTGCTAGTCACCCAGGCGCGGATCCAGGGGGGATGTCCGGATGTCCTGACCCCCCCCCCTCAGATTTCTGCATCGCCCCCGCGCTGCCAGGGGGATGGCCCTGTCGCAACAAAATATGGCCACCAGCATTCTTCAAAAGTATTTTTCGCGAGTACCAGTGGTATCAGCCATGTAGAAGTAAAGCTAGCTCGCTCACAAGCTTAGTTGTATTCCGTAGGGGTGTGGTGTCGCGAGATTGCCGTAGTTATTTTTTCTCATGCACACCTTGGGCCTCCTGGCGCCGGCCGTGCCTTACTCGTACCGTCGGTGGCGTCAAATGAACGAGGGGACGTCCCTTTTGCCAAGCATGCCGATGTCCGCGCGAGCGCCTTCGCGCCTGATCAACTTAGTTCCCCATTGGGGTGTCAACGGTTGCCTCATTGGCTGTCATCGGTTCCGCGACCAACCTGCTCAATGAAAGATCTCTCTCGCTGAAGTGTTCATATATAAATAATAACAACTAACAGCTAAACTAAGGACTACGCATAGGCGATTTTTTTTAACAGTAGCACCAATTGTGATCACAGTTACACGTTGACAATATCCAGTACGAGCACAATACCGTTCGTATGCTACAAGTTTTTCATTGTAATTTGGCAGCTGTATTGTCCTACATTAAGCATAGGAGGCTCAAAGCCGCCAGATCCGTTTATCTGAGTGGCCGTGCTCGCGGAGCGGGGCGAAACCTCGAGCAGCGGCTACGAAATGGGGGAGCATGACGTCAGCGGCCAACGCCAGCGCGCGGGTATAGAGAAAGGAATTGCGCGGGCATAGGATGGCGTCGCGTGGTTAGAGAAACGGGAGCAGATGCGCGCCTTGTGTAAAAGGATGACGTCGCGTGGGAAACAAAATATCAAGACGCTAGCTGGCTCGCGCTCACGGCTACTACGCCACATCGTTCTTCCTGTAGGTGCCGTCGTGAGTCTTCATACGCGGTGATTCGCATATCGTCTTCTTCTTCTTCTTCCTGGGGTTTTACGTGCCAAAACCAGTTCTGATTATGAGGCACGCCGTAGTGGAGGGCTCCGGATTAATTTTGACCACCTGGGGTTCTTTAACGTGCACTACAACGCAAGCACACGGGCGTTTTTGCATTTCGCCTCCATCGAAATGCGGCCGCCGCGGCCGGGATTCGATCCCGCGATCTCGAGCTCAGCGATTCGCATATCGTAAACAACCAGCGCAGTGGTTGCCGCGTTGGAGCGGAGCGTTGCTCCAAAGCAAACGAAGGTGTCTCAGCCGAACACAAGGAATCTTCTTAAGGAAATCAAGGTGTCCCAACAGAACTCCAAAGATGGACCCGTGCTTACACGTTTATAACGAACCTGCGACAGATCATCCCAAATTTATTTTAAGAAACAATACAGGCTAGATATACCGGGTGTTCAAAATTAAGCTTTATGGTTTTCTTAAAATGAGGCACTGGGAGGCACGTGAAAGCCACCTGCGCAAAAAAGTTATGTGGCCAGGGGGACACAAAGTGAGATGATAATTATCGCTAGTCAGCAGCCGAATTGACTAAAATTGAATAATTAACTTTTTATTGACTACAGTAAGTGTGTATGTTTGTATTCAAAGTTAGAGGCAGTCGTGTTTCTACACAGTTTCACTTCGAAGAATCCTTCTTTACTCGCGGACAACTTTCTGTGGCAATGAAGGGAAAGCTACGGAGGCAAAGCGCTCACAAGTGAGGGTGCTTCTGAAAAGAGTCCCGCGTTTTAATCCACGTTGGTTTATGTTGGCAAAGAGTAAACATAAACAGCTTATTAGTAACAGTTAAATAAGACAGAACACACCACTGAGTGTAAAAGTTTACTCATTTTGCGGCTTTTCCCTTCCGCGTCTGGGCAAACGCGAAATCGTCGCACGTGGAAGTTGCGTCGATTCAGCGTCTGTTCCGAGCAACCAAAAGCACTGTCAAACGCTGCCGGACTACTTGGCGCGGTAACACATGTGCAGCATCCACGCGCCCGTAGCTTTCCCTTCATTGCCACCGAAAGTTGTCCGCGAGCATAGCGTGTCTATGCTCCGAGATATCCAACTACAAATTTTAATTGTCGTTCACATGATTACGCATGCAAGAGAGTGAGGATCGGCGCAAAGCTCCTCCCTGATGTGACGCGGATGTTGGGTGCGGCGTTTACTCTGACAACGCGGCGGAGGCATTGGCAAAGATAATAACTGTCCCCCTTCCCCTCACGGCTGGCGAAATAAAAAAAAAAAAATCGAAGAACCCGTAACCGCTGTCGTAACACGCGACCGCGCAGCCTGTAAAGATGGCGGCAGCTGCCATGCCGAGATAATGGCGCGCGCAGAGAAGCCGGAGGGCAGTGCGCGTGCGTAATGGTGACTAGACGACCGGGCATGGTCCTTGCCTGGGCTACGCAAATAAAGTGACTGCTGATTTCCAAGTATTGTAAGTTTTATTGAAATCAAGAGTAACAACGGCACCATGAACAGCAGAAAACTTTTTAGCTATGCTAACGAATATTTCATACTGCCGCTTTAAATTTGGTGTTGTCATGCACAAATTTCATGACAACACTTCACCCATCAAGATGTCAATGCCCTAAAAATGTTCAAAATGACTCCCTTCCACAGCAACGCAAAGCATAAACCGCTCTCGCGTCGAGTCGATAACTCTGCGCAGTACAATGGAAATTTGGAGTCGGATATCTCGAAGCACGAACACGCTAGAACAATTCTTCCGACTGATACTGTGTAGAAACACGACTGCCTCTAAGTTTTCAATACAAACATACCCACTTACTGCAGTCGACAAAAAATAATTGTTCAATTTTAGTTAATTGGGCTGCTCACAGCGATAATTATCATCTCACTTTGTGCCCCCCTGGCCGCATAACTTAATTGCACAGGTGGTCTTCGAGTGCCTCCCAGTGCCTGAACACCCTGTATTATCATGTATTTGAACACCCTGTATTATCAGGCACAGCCGCCAAGCACATGGCTGTATTGGGTAATGTCATTTTCCTATAAGCTCGGAGAAACCGATACCTGGCTTCGCTATAGGGCTTCTTCATCTTTCTGGAGTTTTACGTGCCAAAACCAGTTCTGATTATGAGGCACGCCGTAGTGGAAGGCTCCGGATTAATTTTGACCACCTGGGGTTCTTTAACGTGCACTACAACGTAAGCCCACGGGCGTTATTGCATTTCGCCTCCATCGAAATGCGGCCGCCGCGGCCGGGATTCGATCCCGCGATCTCGTGCTCAGCAGCGCAACGCCTGAGCCATCATCATCATCATCGACAAAAGCTGACCCCCCCCTCAGAAAATACCTGGATCCGCCCCTGCTCCTATATAGTATATAGGAGGCTATGTCTGTACACTCGCAAAAAGTTCATTTTTTTTTTTTTACAATTTCCCGTGAGCATTGAAATTAGTGCTGTTTAGATGGTAGTCCTCACATTTTTTCTCTCTCGCACCCACTACTCCTCGCGCATGCGCAGAAAGCGGACAACTCCAAATATGATGTGCAAGTGTATTGGCAAAATGTCAACCCCCCCCCCCCCCCCCCCCCCCCCCCCCTGGCAGAGATCCTGGGTGCGCTACTAGTTCATGTTTACGGTCCGTAATGGCTCAACGGGCAGATATGTTAAATATATAGATAAATATGTTCATTTTCAGTTTTTTTTTTTGGAGGGGGGGGGGGGGGGGGGGAGACGAGCAGAGGGCTTGCGGTTTGCTCCCCCACTCTAACACTAGTTGGTAAACATGCGCTGCAACCCGGAATCCGGATTAACTGTGAGCGTATCTATTCGGAAAGTTCAAATGTCCGCGCCGAGTTACCGAGCTCGGAGGCAATGTCAAACCAGACGCAGGCACGCGGTGCGCTGCCGAAATAATCAGTTTCTATTTCGGCTTACGCATTTCCGCTGTTGTGCCCTTTAACTGCATGGAATTGCTCAGATGCAAATAACTGACAAGTTAAATTAAATTATTAGCCTATATATATCTTTATCCCCAAATGCCATCGTTTGTCTGATAATTTCCTCTACATTGGATTGATTGTTTTATTTTAACGAAGGTTTTATTTTAACAGTTGAGCGTTGTTGCACGCGCTGCTGCTACAGAATAACACTAGAGATAATGGATAGCGCGAATAAGCTATGAATACATGCTGTTTCAGCGCATATTCTGTTTAATGAAGATTTGTTTTAGATACATATTTTAAGGATCGTGTGTTTTCGTTTAGCTGCGAGAACCTGAGGGAAAGTCGGAGCCAACATCTCGGTCTTGTAAATATATCCGCTAAACAACGGCAAATATTACCCTAACAAAAAGTAAGAAAATGAGAACAGTGCTGTGCACAGTCGCACATTATGATGAGTTGAGGCCGAAGATTGGTTCCCGCCATCTACCAATTTCAATGATAGACCAATGATACAGTGCTAGAATGGGACATTCTAGCCACTGTACCAATTTGATAGACGGTGATAGCGCGCTTAGCGCCCTCTCTTGATGTCCGGACGTAGCTGAACTGACGTCATAAAAATTTGATGGCCGTATGTGGCTAGGTTTAGCGCTTAGCGGTGTTGTAGGTGTTGGGTGAGCTGCTGCCAGAGTTTGTAGAAATATACGTGCGAATCTTCATGGTTTCCGCAAGAAAAACACGGAAGAAAAGTGCAGTGCTCGTGAAAAGGTGTTATTTGTGCTGTGCAAAAAGCCTGGAGAGGTTCACGAGAGGAGCGGTGAGTAAACTTCTTTTGATGCCGCAAAGTGCGTGCGCTTTCTCAACGTAAGCCTACAGTGCCGCTATGAAGTTGTTGTTAGTAATATTTGCTTTGCATATAACGCGTCTCCCACATGATTTCATTCGGTCGAAGCACTGTTCCATCTTTCGTGATGTTTTTTCTTGCTCCCGCAAGCAGCACACCACGGTGCTGAGGGGCATGTCACAGCGATGTAGCAGTCATTCTTCTAACTAGGTGTCGGCTTGGATCGCGTAAATTGAAGAAGAAAACGAGGAAAATCTTTCTTCACCTCTGCATTTACAAAATTCAGACCGATTCAGAATTTTCAGGTATTCTTCTATAAATAAAACGCACACCGCAGAGGCTTCTTTCTGCCATGTTAAAGTTGCCTTTGCTCTGGAGGAGGAGTGCCCTCTGCGACAGGATACCTGCTGTCGGCGTCTTGCTTTCTGTTTTATGAAATTTGTTCTTGTGTCTCAAAAAGTTAGGCGGCGAGAAATTTCTCGATTAAAATACACCTGCTAATCGTTTAAGCCTGTTTCTTGCCATCGCGACGCCTCTGCTCGCCGGGTACTCAACTGGGCAGTTGTCACTCCCATGCCGCCCGTGGCGCGAGATAGTCATTCGTTCGGCGCGTTCATGCCCAGCTGTGCTTCAGCTGCGTGGATTGCCAAGACAACGTAACCAAGGTCAGTGCTTTTGGAGCGAATCAGTTCTATTCAAGCTTGCTCGGTCATATTTGCATTGGACGAGACCAACGTGTCCACACTTGGGATGCAAGCAACGCGCTATACCCAGCCTCATCTCATTGCGCTCGCGTACGATCCAGCAGCAAGAAATTCGCTAGCCGGAAGAAAACAAATCTGTTGCGTAGAAAGCTTTCCCCGCTAACTGCCGTGTCTGATGTGCCGTGAATCCTTCACGGTGTGTCTTGGCATACACGCGGCCAGCAGCGATGGCCCCACCATCGTGATTCGTGTATGTGCGCGCTTGGTTTTCTCGCGAAGGTGCATCCCCGCAGAGGGGTGTAGCCCTTCAGTGCACCGACAACAGGTTGTGTGGACGTGCGAGCGGTTTCGGGAGGCGCGTTTTTGGTCAGGGCGGGCGCGGCGACCAACACCGCTTGCCCACACGTCCGGTCACGCATGTAGTAGTGAGGCTTGGCCATGGGATCTCAGTGTACGCGAAATTCCCAAGTAAGGCAGGGCCCGCCTGACGTCACGTAAGCGCGCGGAATTGCGGAGGCGACGACGACGAACGACTGCTGTGTGCCTCCTTTGCTGTTTTGGCTGCGGCGGTGGCTGACGCTCTCCGGCCGGTTTGGCGGCAGCGGCTCTGGCGCGCGAGCGACGTGACGAGGAGTCCCCCGAACAGGCAGCGTCTGAGCGTTCCGCAGCGGACTTCCAATTGTGCACGCACTCGGACTTCCGCGTCTTGCTTCCCCCGGCGATGTCTTGAGGGGAGGAGAAGCTTAACGTTGACACGCTTCATATGGCCGCGCCGCTGGGGATACCGCACTCGGTTGGCGTTTCGCAAGGCACCGCGTATACGATATGGGTCACGGACGTGGCTGTCACGCCCGGCACTTGTGTATACTTTGCCGAGGCACTCGGGAGGGCTTGTAGGGGCCCCACCTGTGGTGAAACGATGGTCTGGGCGTGCACAAACTGGCTCCCTCGGCTTTTGCCGGCTTATGATCAATTGTCTCGAAGTGGATCCCTCCCACCTAGAGGGCAGTTGTCATTGTTGTACAATCCATTAGGCTGGTACCGCGGATACTTCATGACAAGAGGCTGCGGTGAAGAAAGCTGCATATTATTGTACACACCTTGCTTAGGATGAGTGGCTCAAACCGGGCATATCACACTGTACCACAGCTAAGTGTGATAAGCAGAGCAGTGGAACATTGAAAGCAAACACTAGCCCAGGTTCTTTACATTTAGCACTTTGTATGATGCTAAGATATCTAAAGAAGGCAGGTAACTTTGGAATCCATGCTTTTCTTTTGCGAATGTTCAAATTTGAAAGCCTATGTTTGTTTGTGAAGCATATGCGGTACATGGCAGAAAGGAATGCAAGATTATTCCCTTCTAAAGAGTGCGTCACAGTGAAAGAAAGCCAGGGACAGCCTGATTAGCTTGTTGAGTGAGGCAGCAAATTCTTGTCGTCTTCCGTTTTCTGTGTAGTTGACAGCTGTGACAACCACACAATGAGGTGTCAGGAGTGTAAAGCAAACTTGACTGTGTTTTTATGTGCTGGGTCGCATACATTGGAATGAGGATGTATGGACTGCAGGGCAATGCATAAATGCAACAGTAAAAAAAAAAATAAAACCCAAAGGCCTTAAGTTAAAACTGAACTCTACAGGGTTCAGTTTTTGGGTTTAAATAAATGTTACAATCCTACTGAATGGGAGGTGCAATTTCTTTTTGAATACTAAATTGATTTACTCTTTATTATTTATCTGTTGCAATGCCAATAGTTGTGCCCAAACATTGTGTATGTCACTGCATTTCTGGTAATTATCATCTCTAGCAGTCTGCCAGCCTGACAGATTTGATAGTTTTTTGTTGATGTTGGGTGGAAAATAAGCATAAAATTCGAAAGTATACTGCTCACTTTTATTGAATTGAGTAACCAAGCATTAAAAATTAAGTGAACAATTTCTTCTGTTGATGCCACTGTATATACCACTGATTGTACATACGCAGGCCTGAAGGCTTGACAGACGAGACATTGCTCAAAAATGTGGCACCCAACATTAAAAAAAAGAAAAGAAGAAACAGCTGTTGTAAGCTAAAATTGCTGAGGCATTTTCCCGTTGTCACCACTTCATGCTACATTGGAACAGCTGCTGCACTACAGTGTGCAGGAAGGAGCAATGTACTTTGGTTTTTACAAGCTAACATTCTTGAAATCCTGCTAGAATAAAAGACTATTCTTTGAACAGAGCATGGTGCTGAAGCTTTTGCCATATCTTAACTTGCTAGTTCGAGTGTGCACACTAGCTGCTCCTTTGTCTGTGTGTGTGTGTGTTGTGCGCACGCGCGTGGGTGCGTGCATGTGTGTTTCTTTAATTGGAGGTTTCTGTGATAGGCTTGTGTCCTGTAGTGGACATAAATTAGGCTGATGATGATGGTTTTAGAAGTTATGTGAGAAGCGCTGGCTACTGTGCTATTTGTGAAGATTGCATTGCTAAATTGTGTGTAGTTGGCACTCATCGAGACAGCATGTGTTTGTACAGCTGCTGTCGTCAGGCTTGACCCAAACAACGAAGACATGTCTCTAGTGGCTTAACTTTAAAAAAGACACAGGCTGTAAGGAGCAAACATGGATTTCTTTGAAAGGAAGACACATTAAGCTAGCACCAGTCAAGGCACCCCAAACAAAAATTTCCAGTACAGTCCGTATAAGAAGCAAAGAGGCACTTAAAGCGTGTTCAGGTTAAGTATGTTGGTGGTGACTGTACAGCCTAACTTTCACATATGTTGTTAAGCTGCCATAACAAGTTGTTTGTGCCATCACAGTTCCGTATTTTGTAAGTGTAACTTGCTTTTACCAGTGTCATTTACCAGCATTGACTGAAGGACTGCAAAGAAAACAGACTGAATGATTATGTTCCTCTCTTTGCTTCTTACTAATGTGTGATGTGTAGGCAGCGCCCTAAACTGCTGACATTTACAAAAGAGTTCCATCGTTGTGGGTAACAAATAGGAAAGCAAGACACAACGAAGCAACATTTCGTCTAAGTTATACTGTGGAGCACCTCTTCTTTATGCATAGCCATTGTTGACTTTCACGATTCTTAAAGCCATTTGCCAGAACATTGATAAATTGTTCAAAGTTTCCTTGATGTCCTTATGAGATTTATTATGAGGGAAAAGCTGAGAAGTTGGCCTGAACTGCTTTGTTCTAGCTTGCTACTCAGCGTTGAGGAAGGGGGAAAAGGGAACAGGAGGAGGAAGCAAATACGATGATAATGATATGAAAAATATATTCAAAATTAACAGGATGTTCTTTCAAGGTGATCTTTCAAATGCCGCCGATTAAAAATGGGGTCACTGACAGTGCACACTGGGCCAATGCGTTGCCGTTAGGAAGCAACCAGCTTCTATAAACATTCTGCAATTCTGTCACGAATATCTTAAATTAAGGGCCAGCAATATCATGTTGCTATGGTTAATTTCTAGTTATCTCCTCATTGTGCCAATGGTTGTCCTACAATCTTATGATATCATGTCAGAAGCTTTCATTAGAATTTCTTCAGAGCAGCTGTGTGACATTCGTGCATTCCTTGGGTCATCCCGAATGGCTTCTGTTTTAGCGCTGTATCAGATTAAGCCATCTCAGTCACAACTGTGGGATATGGGGCTGTTTCTGCAGGCAGATTTGTTAACCATGTAGGTTGTAGCACCTGCTCTTTAGCTTGCCTTTAGCTTGCTGTAGTATTTGATGTTCCTGCACTGCTCCATGTGGAAACCCATAGAAGCGTTAAGATGGATGCTGTCAATTGTCTACTCAGTAAGATAGGTCTGCATATAAGAGGATCATTGTGTGCTGTGCAATGCAGAAAAATCACAAGTATGGGATTTCTGCACATCCTATAAAATCCAGCAAGGTCCTTCGAGACTGCGAAGTCTGAGAATTGCACTGAAACCTTGTTTTAAAAACGCAGGGTCGGGGGACGACACAGGGCTGGTGACAGCCCCCAGGCCTGAGAAGATGGCACTGGTTGTGGGACTGGAGCAGTTTGTGCCCCAGCTGGGCTGCCAGGACACCAAGAAGCGGCTACAGCTGGGTGCCACCCTGCTTTCCTACCTAGAGGACCCGCTCAACCTTGTTGACTGCACCGAAATGGGCGCTGTCATTGATGGACTTGTTGCCTGGCTCAACAGCAGTAACTCAAAGGTAGGGTCCTTTCCCTTGTGAAGCATGGAAAGAGGCCAGACACCGCTGAAAATTGCGGCACTGGCATAGCATAAGCAGTGTTATGGCTTGTGCCAGCCAGCACACAGGACATGCTGTTGCTGATACTCCCTTAGAAATAACATGAATTGAGCTAGTTGGTATGGAATTCAGTTCCCTAACAAAGTGCACAGTGACCACGCCCTGCAGACTACGTATAGGACACTACATACGCAACACACACATACCTAATAACTGGCACACAGCTACCTATGCGCAAGATTTGGAATAAGCTGACAGCCCAGCTCATCTTAATTGAATGTCCAAGACTTTGCCAAGCAAGGCTGCAGCATTTGAAAGAACTTTACATGCATAATATACCGACTAATGCTGCATTACTTTTATCCCATGATCCCATGTAGAGTTCTTAAGTACCTCACTGACGTCCAATTTTTAAACACTCTATACTACAATCCAAGCCACCAGGCTCCATCACATACATGAGGAGCCTGAGGTATTCGAGTGCCTCGAGGTCTCTCAGCTTTTCTCATTGTAAAAGTACTTGTAGGCCTATAACATATACATAACATATAACAATAAGTTATTGCTCATAATCACCAAAATCTCTACATATAACTCATGCACAGTTGAAATGTCTGGTCCAACAGTAATGCCATTGCTTTAGCTAGGACTTTTACACCTTTGTCACTACCAAGTTTTTATGCCTGTGTATAGCAAGCACCCTTCAACATCCTTAGCATTCTTGTGCAACTCGTATATTTTTCAATCATTGAATTTATCAATAGTTATGGCACTCTTTGACCGAAGATGTCCTTGCACCATTAAATCCCATTATTCAATCAATCTCTAACCCAGTGCAAACTAGACAACCGCAGAAGTGAAGTTAAGGAGAAGGTAGGAAAAAATACACGCAGAAAGATAGGCCTTGGTACCTTACATCCTAGGCCTGTCACATTGTCTGAAAAAGGTTGTTGCAAAGTATGGAATAGAAGTGGTTTTTTTGTTGAAGAATAAGCTAAGTAGTTTACGGTTTGCCATTCAGAAATGAATGCAAAGAGAGCCTGGCCATGGTGCATGTTTGGTCAGGCATGGGTTCAAGTCCATGTCGTGCACTTGTGCAGTCAGTTACAGCATCCCTATCACGTGTGGATATGTATACGTAAGGTCAAACAGGTAGATGTCTGAGCATGTGCTTATAGGGGCATAACATCTTTGTAAATCCCATGCAATGTGGGAGTCAGTGTGAAGCATTTGCCTGTACAACTCATGGAAATGAATTATTGTTTCATAGGCAGTAAATAATGTGGGATCTGCTTAAGATATGGGAGAACGTCAAGGGTTGATGTATTTAACATGCGCTTAAGTGACAACACTTGAAGTACTACATGCTCGTGGCATTGAAATGTACTTTATTCACACGTTGATCTGTTTGTGCTATGGGTTTGGAGAGTTTATGTTGAGCTACGTTGGGTCAACGGTGTCATGCCAGGTGTCACATTGAGAAGGGTGAGTAGTGGCCCGTGAAAACTGAAGCAGGAGTTGTAGCCATGGGTTCAAATTGTGGAGTGCCCTTGCGAACACATGATAATAATGATGCCCCTTGTGTGTGCTGTTAGTATATTGTGTCAGAGTCCCAGTGCCTCTTTCATTTGCTTGATTGGTTCGAAATGTCGACCTTCTCGAAGCAGAGAGAGCATGCATTCTTTCTCTGCTTGCCTGTAAGTGTTGTTGACGCTCCTCTTCGGCTTTTCACAGTGATATGAAATTGTTTTGTGTCAGCACAACAATGTTTACGCAATTCCATCTCTTGCGCTACCAGAACTCGCTTAGATGCCATTACAGAATTTTCGTATGCCACTATTTTGACGTCAACCTCCCTAAAGTGGCATTAGAAGACCAATTTTATATACCAACATTTTGACCTCTGCAATAGAACATGTGCCTATAGGAAGAAAAATGAAGTGTTGCTCACGAGAGCGTGTGGCCTTCATCTTCGTCGTGGAATACATCGTGAATGAAGACGCGTCACCCTTGAGCTCTATTCTTGTGTATTGTCCTTCGCTTTCCCTTACACTCACCCATTTTATTAGGAAGTCTATGTGTTTGAGATACATGTGAGACAACATTACATGTGCAGATTTTATGCCAGGATCCAGTGTTTTATTATGCACAACATAGGTGTGTTCACTCACAACACATCGTAGTTCAGATTCAACCATACTTACCCTGCCCACCCCACAAAGAAAGTCACTGATTGAACCCAATAATGATTCACATTTGAACAATCTGAAAGGTCTCACAGGGTCGCATTTGGTGACACATTGCTGGGATTGTGCGTGTGAACCATCGCTGCAATACAGCCACAGTTCAACATTGATGCAGAATTGTCATGGCCCTCAAAATTATGGATGCTCATTCTATAAAGCACGATGGTGACAAAATGTGTAAGCTTAGCTTCCATAGTAACATTATATAGTGAAACAGCGTTTTCGGAATGTGGATGACGATTGTCCGCGATGAGATTCTGTGCTGTGAAGTAGATTGTGCTTACATAATGAGTGTTTCCTGAATAAGTGATCGGTTGTTAGGTTGTGTTGTTCGTGTGCCTTCTATTTGTGGTTGCGACATTGTGGCTGCAATATGGGTGCTGCTGAAAGAGGCAAGCTGTGTATTGCATGAGAATTTTAAAGAAATGTTACTGCTATTTTCTTCTTTTCTTATATTAAATTTGTTGCTGCAATTAAGGTTCCTGATTTAGGCTTCTTGAATTTTCAGCCAGCCAAAATTTGTATGTTCACTGGCACCGAAAGTCTGCACTAGATTTGGAAGACAAATTGGATTTTCAAATTTTATTCTGATACCATTTATATGGGTGTTCGAACCACGTTTGTGCCATTGCCAACGCCATGCTGTCCTGGGTGCGTTGGTGCATGGGCGAGCCGAGCGTGCAAGGGCTAGCCGAGAAGGCTAGTGGCTTCATGCAAGCTGTATTCCCATGCGCCCAGTTTTGGAGGTTCTGCCGAGTTTCGGAAGCATGGCACAGTTGAAATGGGGAAGGAAGCGGCAGCACGGAAAGTTTGCTTTGGGACAAGCATGTGCGCTCCCTGTTGCTGGCACTCATCACCACGCGTGCCTGCAGTCATCAAGTGAACTGTGTTTATGTGTGTCTCTCGGTGCATGACACCGTGCTATGAGCAGTACTTTGTGTAATAGTCGGAAAAAATTTGCTATCGCAGTCACTGCTTTGCCTTTTGGGCAAAACTATGACTTTTGTTTGTAGATAGCTATACTCACACACACACAAAGTTTACCTCCTGTCAGACTGATAAGACAAAAAGCAAAGCTGGCATAGAAATGTCTGTGTCTGTCTGCTTGTACTACAGCCAAGCAGATTCCTGTGCTGCTGGTGTTTTTTTGTTTTATTCGTGCCTTGTTCAATGCTCTGTTTGTGTGCTTGTGTGGTTAGGTGGCACAGAATGGCCTGGAGATACTGTCAATCCTGGCAGAAAGACTCAAGGATGACTTCCGCCCCTACATCTCCACAGGTGAGCATAACTTTGGTCATCTACTTCAAGGCCTTTAACACATCAGTTTTGAATCCAGGATCCTCATGGATGGCTTTCCTTTGTTCTGAGAGTGCCACTGTAACAGCCTCCTGTTTACCATTAAGGTGGCACAATGCAGTGGCGGAATCTGGATAATGTTGATGATGGGGTCAACTTTTGTTTAGCTTGTACAGATTGCTAGCAGTAAAGGATGATTTAAACCAAGAGAATGGTCAGAAGGATTGATAAGCTCAAAAGACCTGTCTCATAAGTATTTATGCCTGCCATTTGTACATGCAGCATTGGGTTGTCTGCTATCTCTAACTATGCATTTCTGAGACTTCAAAAACTCAAGTGTTTGCTACGTTTGCTCAAACGTTACACTGGTTAATCGTGGTACTACTATGCTTTCCAGCCTTATTGCAAGGTGGCTACTGTGTTGCAACCTTGCAAAGTCTGCACCATTTGTTATGGTTGAGAACTTTGCCATTTCCTTCTGACATTTACAATAGGGTCACTTAATGTATGCATGTAAGCTAAAATGTGCTTTGTGGCAGTTAAACATCTGAAAACTATTTCTCTTGCAGTCATTTCCGCGGCCATAGACAGAATGGGTGACAGCAAAGACTCTGTAAGTCTTCCACATATTTACTGTGATTCGTGATGTGTAGGTTTATTGGCTTTGTTTGGGATGATCTGCTATATTGATGTAGATTTACATAAGCTAGGCACAAGTGTAGTGTGCGTGTCCCACATGTTATTTGCAAACTAAGGAACATTCATGATTTTTTTCCTCCATTGTGACCAGCCATGCCAATGAGAATAATAGCATTTCTAATGAACTAGGGTGTTTACGTCTGGCAGAAGTTTTTGAAAGCATCTTCTTTATTGAGAAATGTCTTCAAAAATGCTTTTCACAAAATATTTTTTTTCCATCTTTGTGCTCCCCCTTCAATTCTAACTTGTTCAAAAATTTCTATATGTGCTGGTACTAACTGAACAATTAAGGTCAAATGTTATACAGTTCGAACCTATTTGGCATGGTTGCAGCACTGACAGTTCAACAGGGGGCCTCTGCGCCCACCCCCTTTGAGCCGGTGCATGCTGGCACTTTACCCCCCTCACCCCCCTTTCTGCATTTGTTTTGATGAGAACCTTGATGCTATCCTGTATCTGCCTCTGGTCTGCAGGAGTCATATTACCGAAGGTCAACTGTATTACCGAAGGTCAACTGTATACACCTTTTTGTTCACACTTGTTCATATATCAACCATAAACTTTGCTGTTACACTTTAAGATGTTTATATTTTTTATCATTGCCATCTAACATCTTCACATTTGCTGCCGTTATACTGAGAGAGTAATAAAAGGCTGGTTCTCTATTTTAATTATATGTTTTACTTGTCCCTTCTTCAATGCTGTGTTCAGTAGCTGTCACGATTTTCGTTATTAGAAACCACATTGATTTTTATTTTCTCATTGTTACTTTAGCCTTTGCCCATTTGTAATTAGCCTTTGATTTCATCCTGAAAATGTATTCTTATTGCCTAGGATTGTTTTCTGCTCCTCTTCCTTACATTTACACCAGCTCACCAGCATAGTGAATGACATTATGTTGCAGCACAAAAATACTGGATAGGAAATATTAGGTACGGCAGACAGAACACAAAGAAAGTATTTCTACTCTGTCTTTCCTGTATTTTTCTGCTACAATATCATGTCATTCAGCAAGCACCATCTTGCCCTAGAAAGTTTTTAACCAGCGTAGGCTGCAAAGAGATTCCATGTTTCACGATATCGGTTTTGCCTCATGAAATTTGTGACCTATGAAATGTTTCCATGCACTTGATTGCAGCCTAACGCTACAGGATGAAACACAAACATAAAGAATAGAAACTTCGTGGATGAGAAAAGATAATCGCTTAACCTTGCACTTTGCCGCGCAACGCTTGAAACAGCGAAGGTGGGTGATCGTAGCCCAGCATTTTCTGGAAGTGCGCACGAACTTTTCATCTTATTACTCATGATGATGATAATTTCTTTTCGCGCGTCACGGACTTGCAGCCGTCACTGCGTGTTGCATAGCGCAGCTTGCAACACCGACACCACGTTGCAATGTCGACAACGCGTTCCAGCAGACCTGCTCTGTGAATGCGTTTCTCTCTCTCTCTCTTGCTCTCACTAGCACGCGAAATCCTCTTCACCTCGCAGAGCACGAGTGTGCGAACGCGCCAGCTGTGGACAAAGACGACGACGCTCGAACGCAATCATATGGTTCGCATAAATGCATGTTCTGCAAGCGTGGCTGTATAGTGGTTACGACGGTCGCCTTGGGACCGTAGGTACGCGGGTTCAAATCCCGCCTCGGCAAGAAAGTTTATTTTCTTTTATCTCTGGAGTTCCTTGATACGAACCACGAACCACAAATTACGGCTGGCTTAAACAGCTTCGCTGTTAAAGAATTGTTGTGCTCCAGATATTGAACTGAGGAGGACTGCTTGGGGGTTTCGTCTTCGCAATATGCTGGTTGATGGGTTTTAATGTCCCAAAGGCAGCACTTGGGATATCGGAGACACTGTAGTGGAAAGCTTTGATCATCTGTAGTCTTTTAACCTGCACCTTGTAGAGATGAGTTTGCAGAGGCTTACCCTATGAGCAACGGTCAGGAAAGGGCACGACGCTCCTCTGCTCTGCAACGCACAAAGGCGCTATGTCAGGGTTTGCCGACTCTCCAACACGGTGCAGAGAAGGCTCCGCAATCAGATTACTAACAAGGACTGGTTCCAAGATACACCACAGTGTGACAGTCGCGACTCTTATGGGCAAAGGCTCACCGTAAGACTGATATACAGGGTGTTCCAGCTATCACGCAGCACGATTTAAAAAAAGAGGAACGGTGTTACGCGAAGCAAACCTAGCGCGTATTGTTTCCAGTACAGTGGAGTAGCCGCCAGTAATTTTTTCATTACCGAGATTTAATTAGGTAATTGTAATTATCTAACTCGAGATGTACTGTCCTAATTATCAAAGTGCCAATGAGAAAATTGTAGAGCGACATGAAAAACTCCTGATACAGCTTTCTGTTGCACAATACGTGCTACATAAATGTGTTTTTCCGAGTGTGAAAGACACCCGTGAATACACGCAGAGTTGCTGCGCAACTGGCCACTTGAGGCATTTTGCATGTACTCGTGGGCTTCTTTCAAGCTCGGAAAAACACTTTTATGTAGTGCGTATTGAGCAACAGAAAGCTGTATCGGAAGTTTTTATGTTGCACTACAATTTTCTCATTAACACTTTGATAATTAGGACAGTACTTCCCAAGTTACCTAATTACCTACCTAATTAAATCTCAGTAACGAAAAAATTACTGGCGGCTACTCCACTGTACAGGAAACAATACGCACTAGGTTTGTTTCGCGTAATGCCGTTCCTCTTTTTTTTAATCGTGCTGCGTGATAGCTGCGTGACGCTCATTATCACCAATCGTGATAATGAGAATTCACGGGAGCAAAGGTCCATGTAACTGACTAGTTGCGGGCCTGTGAGCATCTGCCACGGTGATGAAGCACTCAATGAAAGAGGGCGCCCGGTGGCCGCCACTCGGGAGGCAAATCGGGGCGTGTCCCTGTGATGTATGCTTGTGTGGTGACTCGAAGCTTGGAGGGAAAAGCACGGTTTTTGCTGAAAATTGGCTCCGGCGAGCTGGGGTATAAGTCGCGGGAAGGCACCTCGATCCCCAGAACCTGAATGTAAGCATATAAGCAATTTTGTATCCTGCTCGAATAAAAGCATGGCTGCGGTGGCCATGAGTTGAAGCCACCGGGATGTCGTTGTAGCTGTAGTGCCATATTCACCAAACCACTGCATTGGTGGGTTTGTGTATTTTGTGCTGCATTCATGTGGGCAGTTATTTTTTCTTCCATAACCCCTTGCTTCCTCTGTTTCAACAAAATTTATGCATTATCAAGATCTACAGCAGAGTTGTTTATACCTTATTCTAGGTGCGGGAACAAGCAAAGTTTTTCACCATGAAGCTGATGGCAGTGTCATCTCCTCAGGTTGGCCATTTCGTTTTTTGGTGGCATGTTTCTGTGCAGGATTCTTGTGTCACACTGTGCAGGAGTTGTGAGAACTCGCTGGTTCATTACATCACACATATTGACATCCACATAATATGACATAAAACAGCACCTGGTGCCAAGCAAAGCATGTTAACAAAAGGCCGACTGGTACTCACTTTGGCTAAAGTGGTTATGAATGAGTAGTCCAGTGGAATCTTGTTGATACGATCTTCGCGGGAACCGGAAAAGAAAGCGCATCATCCAATGTATTATCCAACCAAATCGTATTAATGGGAAAAGAAAAAGAAACCTATTTCCCAAAAAACATATTATGCAGAATTGTATCTACGAGATTCCCCTGTATATGCTGTTCAAGCAATATTGGCAGAGCTGATTGGTAATGGTCTAATTTTATTTTTAACAGCTTTTAAATAGCACATGGCATGTACACCTGCCAGTTAGTGGATAGGACATAAATAGTATACCAAGGCCTCTGAGATTTTCAGCATGCTGCACGTGCATCCTAGGCTGGTATTTTGTAGCAATGCGTTATGCTTTATTCTATACTAGTCTTATCATCCACCGCTCACGGACGGCTGATCCCGTTGATAACGTGAGCGGACCGTCGCTCTGACCACTAACCAAGCGCGAAAAGGCGTTAGCATTGGAAAGGCATCGCTACAAAATACCGCCCTAATCTCGCAAGGTAATGCGGAAGGGTTGTGCTGGTTCTCAGCGTTCTGTCTTGTGCGCCATTTCCATCGAGCAATAATGGTGGTAGTTTTTCCAGTTCTGGTACCAAAAACATATATTTTTGTCAGCTTTTCGTGTTGCATCCATTGTACTTCAAATGTAAAATTTTGCACATGGTCCTAAATTTCGTTTTAGTTGTCCTTTAAGAAAGGGCTTATGGGTCTTTTTGTATTTAGAGTATGCACCCAATTTTAAGTCTGTCAAAATGTTTCAACTCGGTACAAAAAGAGAGAGGAATAGTGATGCATGTCATCACTAGTTCTTTAGCAAAATGTAAATTGCACGAAAACTGATTCCTCATCAGTGCTAACACAAGAGGGAGCTGTAACATTGTGCGTCGCAGATGTAGATACTGGTTTAGGCAGCAATAGCAATTTAACATTTCAAACCTGAAGCTCCTTTTTAAGTTTTGTGTAGTGCAGTTACTGTGTTATAAATGTACTAACGGTATTACCAACGTGTGTAATGCAGTTTTTCCAGAATTCTTATAAGGTGCTGACTTTAAGTGTGATGCATGCGATAACTTTTGCTGTAAAGTCTCATTTGTGTTGTACTGTTGCATGTGAAAGGAACATTTGGAAGCTGTTTGCAGGCTTTAAATAATCATGAAGAATCTCGAGTTGTTCTGAGTGCTTGGTCATAGCCTGTTTTGGCAGTACAGTAGTTTTATATATGTTTAAGGGCCTGAACCAGCAAAGGGTTGTTTAAGGTTAATATACAGAAAACTAAAGTAAGGCTCAATAGCCTTGGTGAGACAAGAACATTTTGCAGCGTAGTAGACAACATTATCAAGCAGCTAAGAAGTCACAGAAGGGGATCATAAGAAGTAAACTTGTAGACAAATCTCCGATATATTTGATCCAAAGTCAGTCAACAGTTCATGAAAAGCTCTCTGAAGCTGGACATTTTTTTATCCTGCTTCTGTGACCTCAGTAAAACAGTAAAACAAGAGGATGACATCAAAAAGTAACTTGGGTTACTAGGATCAAAATAAAATGAGCTATTTGTTCAGTTGCTATCGATGCATGCAATGGATGTTTTTTATGAGCATCAACATTTGAGACTGAGTGGTAGCTGGTGCCACCAAGCTCACTTTTCTTACCTTTCTTCTGCATCTGTTCTTAGCACTCAACATCTGTGGCCCACGCTAACTAGCAGCTAAATCTTGGAATTATTTCGTTACCCTGAAAAAGTAATTTGGTCTTCCCTTGCCATTCTAGAGACTGTTTCATAAGTAGGGGTACTTCTGTACTTTCCTTCTGATCACGAAACTTCCCCAAAAGTTTCATATAGGGACAGAAGGTGGCACCATACCCACTGGGGCAAGTAGAAGGGGATCAATCTGCTGTGCCAGATGCCATGGCTGCGCGGTCATGCAAATCTGTCACGAGAAAAGGTTCCTCTCCCACATTTGTTATCTGTGTGTTTGAAGTTTGAAGATGCAATGGGAACTTTAGTTGAAATAATCTAACGTTCGATGCGTTTGTGCTTAAATTATACACAACACTGTTTCGTCATTGATGTGTTGGTTTCTAACAATGTTCTGAAGTGTACCTTTTGCAGGTGAACCTGGATATGACACAGGGTGTTGTAATTGTTTCGGAATCATTCGCGTTTGAATTTTTTAACACTTTACAGAAATAGGGCAGCAATATGCAAGTTGCGCTGACATTCACACGCCGATAATGGCAGTTGATTCTTGTGTGAAAGTGGGCATCTGCTATTATGCCCTCCTACTTGCGCCAGTGCCACGGTGTTTCCCATGCGGGTGCTAGGTGAGATGTTCCTATAGCGTTATGTGAGAGTTGTGGGACCAGGAGAAAGGTATAAAAGGACCCTGGGTACAACCGAGGCCTAGCAGCATAGTTTCCTACAAAAGTTACTAGAGGGAATCATGCGAATGATTCTTAGTGTGTGGATGTGCCTAAGTGGCATCCTTCTAGCTTCGAATGGACTTGTCACTTTACATTTTCAATATGTTTCATTATAAATGCAGCGATTCACTGAGTACGTTTAGAAAAATAAAATTCCCAAGAATTTATGCAAATAGAGCCAGATAGAGCATAGTAAGTAAAGCCACGAGGTTGTTTAAAGCCACCGGCACGAAGATTACTACTAGCCATCATTACCAAGGCAGCTGACCAATCGCAGTGCCAGTGTTTCCTCTAGTAATTTCACTAGGAAACTCTGTGGCGAGCAATAAACATGCCAGTTTCTAAACATGACTGTAACAAGTTATAATAATAATAAAAAAATACCTTGACGCGCTGTAAAACTTGTTCAACAGACTCGACAAGAATTAGCGAGCAAAAGGAATAGCTACATAGATTGACCTTTCCTCCTAGGAACGAATGCTAACCCTGCAGTTTGCTAATCAAATGGTTGGAGGGATATCACAGAATTCGCTTGGCTTGCTGACGTTTGAGCATTGTACTACCATCTTTTTGTTCTCATTTTGGTTTAGCTGTCACTTTTTGTTTTAACAAATGCTGTGGATGTCATTTGCGAGCTGTGTATAGGCATCATTGCCTATTTTGATCCACTGTGTCTTACATTGAACTTTACCTTTTACAAATAAGCCAAAGAGAATAATAATTTGAGCTGTAGTAGTAAAAAAGTTACAGAAAACTAGGTGGGGTGATGAAATTAGGAAATTTGCAGGCGGAAATTGGAATCGGCTAGCGCAAGACAGGGGTAATTGGAGATCGCAGGGAGAGGCCTTCGTCCTGCAGTGGACAGGCTAATGATGATGATGAGGAAGAAAGCTGCTCTTACTGTGTGAAGTGGCCCAGTAAGCGAGAAAGGATGGGAAAGTGAAAGACGCGTGGCGATACTGCCTTGTCCCCGCACCATCTCACCATGAACTCGTGGATTCCGACAGCGCCTGCTTAGGCTTAGTTAATTTTTTTACAGGTAAAGATGAACTACATAGTACTCAAAGAGAGCTGAAGGCTGAACTTGACAAGTTTCAAGACTTTTTACTGAGCCAGAACAGCCCAAATACTGGAGGTGTTATTTCAGCGCTAAGTTCAATAAGACGCAACATTCACCTGCATTTTCTCTTCTAAAATCAACTAATTACTGTAAAATGAACGAAATAGTTTTGAAAGAATGCTTTATCAGTCTGAACTGATGTAGTGTTTCTCAATAGTGTGCGATGAATTGAGCAATGAATTGTTTCTCTTTGTTGCAGTACATTCTTGAAAAGATGATGCCAGCATTCAGCCATAAAAACTTTCGGATACGAGAAGAAGTGTTATTGTGCCTCCAGGACGCCCTCAATGCGTGAGTAAACTTTATATAGAGAATTGTTTACTGCAGGCAAGAGCCCTTTGGCAAGAAATTTGTAAGCATGAAGTGATTATAATGATGAAGCTTAAACATGAAACATAAAGCCTAAAGTCCCAGCCACACATGAGGGAAAAATGCATGCGGCGCCCTGCCGGCGGTGAAACACTGCTGCGGCACTGTGGCAGTACCATTACAGCATGAAAATCTCACCTGCCCTGTTTTACTCTTCGTATAAGCATGAGGCGAGCGCTTTTTCATTCGTTCTTAACGCGCATCATGCCTGATGGTAATGATGTTGCCACTGTGATCATAATCATGTTGGTGTGCTTCCTTCTGTTGCGGCGCCCCGCGTTCAAAAGGCAAGTAGAATGAGGTATTGGTTAGCGCCTCTGCGTCCTTTTATTCAGGGTCACTGTTGTTGTACAGAATTGGATGGTGCACTGTCTCCAAAAACCTTTTGATCAGGACGTCTCGGTTTAGACTCGTGATTGTAAAAACTATCGCAAACTATGACAACATAAACAAGTGCGAATGAGACCGTCACAAGCTAACAAAAACAACCACGAATGAGAGCTGACGTGAGCAGATAATAGTGTGAAATGAGTCATTCGGCCGACACCAGATGGGAGTGCAAATTAAGGGGTCGGGTGGGTTTGCAAGACACCAGTTTCCCGCGTGCACGTCACTGAAGGGGCCACTCTCATTGGTTTCCTCTGCGGCATGCGGCAAGCCACGAAAATTTTGATCCCTCCTAATGCATGAAAAGACTGCCGTGCAGCAGCTTCCGTGGTGCACATTTTTCCTCTAGTGTGGTTGGGGCTTAACAGCAGCACAAAATTTGCATCTAGGTGCCCCTGATCTTGTCTTATTGCACTTTCCAACTTGCATGTATGTCTCTGCAGTGCGAGAGCTTTTGCATCTGCCACTGCACACCGCCTTGCGCTTGTGTACATTGCACATCGAGATTTTCAATGCTTTGTCTGTGCACTTCTGCAATTAGCTTTCACTACGTTAAATGTATGTAGATGCTATCAACTGTAAAACTCCATGTATGTTTCATGTGTAAAAAAACTACAGCAGTTTCTTTATCATGCAATTTTGTGTGCAGCGTGACATCCCGGCCCACATCTGAGATTGGCTTCACCGCACGCTTCCGCAGTGAACCAAACTCCGCTTTTGTAGCATTTGCATGCTAGTGATGACGAATGAAATTACAACTGAAGCTAAAATCGGAGCTTCCTCTGGTTGTCACTTGCGGCGGCAAGCTTGTCTGTTTTTCAAAGCACACACTTTCATTTTAGTTCCACTTTAGTTCCACTTTAGTTCAGGATCCAAATTTAAGAAAAAGAAATGCTGCCTTGCACAAGAACATACTGTGTATGCAGAATATGCAGATTACCGAGGGACATCACTGAATTAACTGGTTATCAAACATTTAAATGCAGCTTGGTAAAAGTGGGGCCACTGTTCTTGAAATAGGTAACTTTAGTCTGAGTTTTAATGAGCTATGGAATGGGCAAAACACTTTTGTTTGATGCCTTTGCACCTGGGATATGTAATGCTTAGGCTTGACCAATAATAATAATGCTTCATTTGACAAACACAATGAAGTGCCGAAGTGCTTATCGTTGGTAATGGCAAAGACCTCCTCACTGCAATCCTTGTTCCCTTGTAATGCCACGGTTATATTTATGCCCATCATGTGCACTTGTTCCATCATCATTGCTGTTTGCAATAGTGATACTGAACTCGTAGTTCACAATAGTTTTCAAGGAAGATGCTTTGTCCTATAGTGAACTTACAAGCTGATAAATTTAGGCAGAGAGCCTTCTTGGCTATATCTAGCTATAGTCGGGTACAACTTAAAGGAGCCCTGAACCACTTTTTATTGAAGTGGAGAAAGGCATTTGGAAGTGAAAATAGGCTATTTCAGAAATACTTTGCCGCAAAAAGTACTTCAATGCGTTCAGCAGAAGCGGAGTTATTGGCAATCAAGCACGGCCTCCGCTTTGCTCCCGTTCCTTCTTCAATGCCTTGCACTGCAAATGCTACGACGGACTAGGGCAGGGCCACAACACTCCACCTTCAAAATGTCACCGTGGCGCACAGCTCAAAATTTATTTTGGATGTTAACGTAGATGCCACGACTTGTGATTTTGGTGCCTACGACGTGCCAATCGTAAGCCAAACGTGGTTGTCCTTAGCAAGCCGCAGTGCGCTTAGCAAGTGGACTCGTGGTGGCACCTCGCGGCGGCCGCGGTGTAGCTGACTGCAGCGACCAATAGCAGCCGCATATAGGAATGTGCTTTATTACGAAATCAAGCACCCAGAAGAGAGTGAGGATCATGGCTTTTGTTGAAACGAGATTGTTTTAAAGAAAAGGTGACTTCGCGCTCCGCTTGTGAGCTCCATGCACCGCGTAGAACAGCAAAACTTGGCTGAGATATTCACAGCAGCGTATGCTACCCGCGGACTATGTTGTTTCACCAAGCCCGAGTAGTGGTTCAGGACCCCTTTAAGAAGGCCGGAGAGGTCCCGCCCAGATGACCGAAGCGTGGCAGCCGATTGCCCCCGCGACTAAATAAATGGTCCCGCTGACGCGACTCAGCCCAGCTCGAAGCGCGGGCTGCCATGTTCTCTGTCGGCAATGTCACCAGCTGCCCAGCTCTTAACGTCAGTCTAGAGTGTGCGCCCATTGGTGGAGGCTCATATGCATCCGCCTTTCAGGGGCAAATGCCGCTGCCTTCTAAAGTTGTACCCAACTGTAGTGGACCTCATACGAATGTGTACACACACAAAAAAAATACACAGTGCTCAGCTTCAACTGTGTTTGACAAGGAATGTTGCTGGAGGCTTTAGTTGCCCTATGTCAGACACAGTACTGCTCAGTGCTTTCTGCCCTTTTGTTGACTGCCAGGTTGGCCCTGGTTAGCGGCTCGTTTCCCTTTTGTAGGAGTTCCAGTTCTCTTTTGACTGCAAACAAACTTGCCCAATGGCGGCTTTATGCAACCATCAATGTAGTCCATAGTCAGCTGTTGTGCTTGTAAAGAAACAATAGTTCCCTATTATTACCCACCACACTCTCGTGTGGTCACGGCCACTGGCTCAGTGGCAGTGTCGTTATGCTGCTGTGCGCAAAGTCAGAGGTTCAATTTCTGGCCACAGTAGCAGCATTTCGATGAGGGCAAAATGCAAAGACGCTCGTGTACCGTAAACCTCAGGGAGTCAAAATTAATCTGGAAGCCTCTGCTATGAAATCCCTTATGACCAACTGTGAAGTTCCAGGACAACCTCAGAATTTGATTCCCCATTATTATTTTGGCTTGAATATTGTCAGTGAGTCCTTTTCATGTAAGGGTTAGGGACCAGAATGCGATGCACATTTGTTGCAGTGGTGCTGTGGGAACAGAAGACTTATTTTGTGTCCAGTGAAATGTGATGATCTTTGATAGTGATAGTAGCAACATTTGGTACTGGCAAATAAAAATAAAAATGTCAGTATACCATTTGAACAATGTTTGCTTTCCTCCAGTTTGAGTGTATGAATCTCCTTCTGCAGTTATCATTCTCCGTTTGAGCCAAGCATGTACCTTACACCTTGCCTTTGCGCGAGTACTTTTTGTACCCATAGGAAATGCCATTTAAAGTAGGTTGCAGAGAAACACTGTACATCCTTTACTGTATGTTAGAACTTTGTACTCAAATGTTTGTGATGTAGTGGGTTCTTTCTTCACTGGACTTGTATTATGGTGACTAACAGATCTCTGTTTCTGTGTCCAGTCACCATTGAACAACTTTTGTAGATACCGTATTTATTTGTGTAATGAACCCACTCGCATAATGAACGTACCCCCAACTTTAGTTGTCAAAATCTGAATTTTTCTTTCTCCCACGTAACAAATGCACCCTGAACTTGCTGCCGTGAAGTAGGAGACAGTAAGATTCGGCATCCGATATGGCATTCGCCGGGTACGATTGTATCAAACGCTGCATTGCACGCGGAACCGTACCGTGTGTCTCCTACTTTTATTGCGATAGCAATCATATGGACACTGCAGGCGCATTCTTGCCATCGGCGTCGATGATCGCGGCTCTATCTCCCGCGTTCGAGGGTGGAAAGCGGGGAGGAAACGTGCCGTATTTCGGCGCGCGCATGGCGCCGGTGGGAGGGAGGGAGGTAGCGCAGCAACTGCACATTGCGCAGCCGCGTGCGCCCTATCTTGAAAGCGATTTGCGTCAGGGGCCGAGTCTAGGTAGGACGGCGGCTTATACCTTTGTGCGTGCTTCGCCGCTCAGTTTGTGTTGAAGCGATACACGGCACGAAGGTCACTTCGCTCGCTGTTGCTGCCGTGCTTCCTCACACCAGTGTTTCGACAGTGTGTGTCCACGGCCATCGAGTGTGATTGGTTCATGTTTGCCTGTGCTCGCTGACACCATGCTAGTTAAATTGCTTTGCAAGTTTATACATCCGGTAAAACTATTATCCTTACTTCGTATAGCTCTTATGCATTTGCTATCGCAATTGTTGGTTCGCCTTTCGGGCGAAACTACGACATTTTAGAGGTGATTGGGAAAAAAATCGCTCAAAATTTTACCCCGCATAATAAACGCACCCCCCAACTTTGCGCATATTTTTCGGGAAAAAAAGTGCGTTCATTATGCGAGTAAATACGGTATTAGTTTTGATGTGTGTTCTAGTTATTACTTATTAAGTATTGGTTATGTCTTTTTCCTCTCTGTTTTTACATAGGTATGGTCCCCAGAACCTGTCTTTGATGAAGTTTATGCCACTAATTGCTAAGCTGCTTGGAGACCCCAACTCACAGGTACATTATAAAGGATATTGTCTTTGCAACGACTGCTAAGAATAACTTTGTTCTTTCAAATAAGCTAAGCTTTCAGTAGACCATTCAGAAGAAAGTGGTACTTAGAATAAATAAAGGTGCAGATTGGTTGATTATACCTATATGTTGGGAATAGCATGAAACAGGCAATGAAAGGTGTACGGTACCAACCTTCTCAGCTGCTACTGGTAAAGTCTGCCATTTGTGTTCTGACATCAAGATGAAAGCACTTCGTTATTTGTCATAGAAAACCCCATGGAAGTTGACAATGTTAGTGCAGATAGAACACGCTAGACGATGATGGTCAAATGTGTGCAGTACTAACACAGCCAAAAACAAAAAAAACGTGCAGTGCCTTGCAATGGAGGCTCCTATCTCCTGAAACTCCTGTGAAGGCTACATAGAGGTTACGTAGAGGTAGGCAGGAATGCAATCTGAACAGGCGAAAAACTACACCATAGAGAGATTGCTTTCCATGTTTAGTCCTTGTGTATGACATTGGCGTGATTTGTTCAAAGGTGCCGAGTTTTGGGCCTGAAGCATATCTAGTGGCCAGTTATGCCAATATTCTGCATTGCACTTAGAAGTAGCTACACACAAGGGGTATTCAACTTTGTTTCGTGCTGTTTATTTTTCATTCAGGCTTTTCTGTATTATCATTGTCATAAGTTTGTGGGGCACGGGTCCCATGAGAAAGCTGTTTTTCTGTACTGGCTATCATGTTTTGCTGCCAAGCACGAGGTCGGGGGTTTGATTCCCGGCCACAGCGGCTGCATTCCGATGGGGGCAGTATACAAAACACTTGTGTACCGTGGTTTGCGTGCATGTAGAAGAACTCCAGGTGAACGAAATTAATGTGGCCCCCTCAATCACAATGTTCCTCATAACTCATTGTGCAGCCTTGTAATGAAGAACCTGACAATTAAACATTTTTTTTTCTGCATGGGCCGTACTTGCATCTGCACAATATATATTTTTTTTTTTTTTGTAGCCAAGACTGAAGCAGGCTTCAAGTCTGAATATTGGGCTGCATGCCCAGGCAGCTGAAATACTCAGGATTGTTGTAGGTACTGTGCGCTGTTGACATCTGATGCCGGTAGCACATGTCAGTAAAGGTAAACAATAATGGTTTAGCAGAGGGACAGCCCAGACTAGAATTTTGAGATTAATCTTATTTGGACAGTGCTTTAGTGCAGCTATTGGGAATAGCCTGATTCACTTGCAGTTCCAGTTACTGACATTAAACAGTGCTCTTGCGCACTGCACGTTTTGTTGCCTTTGCTTATGCTGGCCAAGGTGTTGACGGTGTGTACAGTCCTTCCTTGTGTTGACAGAATTAGGTGAACCAAATTGTGCATGAATGAAGGTTTTTAAACTACTATTGTTCAAGTGAGATTTGCAGAAATATGAGTGGTGTTAACAATTTTCAGTGAATTCACTTTACTGCAGCAGAACACAAAAAAGGGGCACATTTTGGTGTCCTCAAAGAGTAAACTTAGGAGTTGAAGAAAAGTTTGTCTTGGTTTAAGAATCGACCTCGTGTTCGCCAATTTTCTCTTTAGCAGTGGCTCTAGCACCTTGTTTAACCAGGAGGCTAGCAGAGGGCATCGCAGTACAAGGCCAGATTAATTTACAACCCAAAGCACCTGATGCTTGGAACAAGTTAACTAAACTATAAATAGTGTCTACAGAAATGCTTTCTCCCACGAAGAAGGCAGGGCAGAGCAAGAGTCGGACACCCAAGGGAGAACTAATGGAGCAGAATAATAGCAGAAAAGGCCACTTTCGAGCGGGCTGTTTTGATAATAGTTCAACAATTACAGCATTCCAAATAGAAGTGTTATGGTGATGAGGACATCCTCAATGCAAACTGATCCCATTTTTTTTTTATATGAACTTTCTCTAGTTTTGTAGTTTCTGTGACTACTGTAAGGGTCTTCAGTGCTAATTCTGTGCTGAAGAAAGAAATGTGTGCTTGTTTGTGACTGGGCAAAATTCCTTTTTCTCAATCTTGCTCCAGGTGCGTGATGCGGCGTTTCAAACGTTCGTAGTCATCTACACACACGTTGGCGAGAGGGTGCGGTTAGATCTGGGGAAGAAGTACAGCATTCCCCCTGCCAAGTGAGTACCAGTCATCTTTACTACAGAAGGATCCTGAGCTGGGCGAATTAAATATCTTCATGGTATTACAGTAAAACTTTGGTATAACGAAGTTCAAGGGGAGCCGAATTTAACTTCATTATAATGTGTGTCCTGACTCGCTAAGGTGTGCTGTTGCAAAAGCCCGCTGCACACCATCGAAAGACCGCTAAACGTTGCTTTCTGCTGCGTCTTTGTCAGCGAGACTGCTTTCTCTAATCCAGCTGTCAACGTCAATCAATCTCCGCAGTCGTTGTATGCCATGAAAGATCTTAGTGTTTCGCGAGTGTGACTAGGTGAGCTGTGAGCACGATTTCGTGCAATGCTTGTCACCGTACAATAATAAAGGTTTTCTTTACATTCATGTGCAGTGGCAGGTGTTGCATCGTGAGCAGTGGTTGTAATTTCTAACAATTTCATTTTCTGCTCTTATCGGTCTTGCCGTGTGCCCGATCCTGCCGGTAATGGCAATGCGGCTTTGTCAGAGCCAATGACGAAGGATGAAACAAATCTAAAATAAATGTATTATTATAAAATGTCGTACCTTGGGTGCACATGTGCAGCAGATTATTGCGGCCGCAGTTTGCTGACATTGTGTGTACTGCATGTTCTTTCATACAGCAGGCCTTGCGCTTCAACCAAGCCGCAGTGTACATCAGTGTGGAGGAGAGAGTGGGAGCTGAGGGTATAGACTAAGAATGCTGTGAGGCGGCAGTGATAGAGTGTGCATGTTTCAGCCGACTCAGCAAGGCGGTGAGCTGTTAGGTGGATTGCTAGGTAGCGTGCAATTCACAAGAGTGTTGAACTGCCAATTCAGATGATTACAAGCAGTGTTGCGCACCGTCATATTTTGACCTAATCAGCGGAGGGTGATCAGGAAATCTTCATTCTTTTTTTTTTTTTCAAAATACCTTACAGGCCCCATGAGGAGCATTGAGTAAGGGGGGCATCACTGCAAGACAGTTTTACACGTGAATTCTGAGACTCGAGGACCACAAAAATGAGTAGAAAACATCGACACAAAACAGGGTTACAAATGAAGAAAATGCGATAGCGTACAAAACATCAGCTAAATGTTATCACACATATTGCTCACGCAGATATCAAACATCGTGTAAGAAAATGTGTATTTCAAAGAATAAAAAAAAGAACAATACTAACAATACGCAGATAAACTGAAATAACAGTTAAGGGTAGTGTACAAAGTACCGGATAAATTTTACGAAGCACATTGTTCACGCACATAATCAAACATCGCGTAAGAAAAGTTTACTTTAAAGCCTGAAAGGGAAACAAAAGTCAGCGTGACGTTACATATAAATAGAGAGCATGGCATACAGAATAACACATTTTTAGGACAGAAACTGCAAGTTCAGGAGTTTCCTAAATTTATGTCTGTCCGTTTGCATGACAGTGCTGTCAGGGAGGGAATTCCACAAGCGGATGGCTCGTGGCAAAGCCGACAAATTAAGTGCATCCGTATTTCCGTAGATGCGAGTGAAACTTAAATCATTATTCAGTCATCGTGATATGCAACTTGCACGTTCCAGCAGCAAGGACAATGACTTCATTTGATGAACATATTTATGGAACAAGGACAGCAATGCCACGTCACGACAACTACTTAGTGCAGAAAGCGAAAGGTCAAGTTTGATTCGAGTTATGCTTGACTGCCTATTGTAATTGCTGGAAATGAATCGACTAGCTCGGTTTTGGATGGCTTCTAACATGCAGATTAGGTACTCGTGATGAGGAGACCAAATTGGGGATGTGAACTCGAGCTGTTGACGGACGAACGTCGGGAAGGCAGACGGAGAATTACGTAGGTTGCGATGAATGGTACCCTAGTGTTTTTGAACCATTAGTGCATATGTTTGTTATATGAGAGGCCCAGGGAAGATTTGGTGTGAGATGAACGCCTAGATGTTTGTACAGTGAAGCTTCAGATACTAGATCCGCATTTATATAATAAGAAAAACTTGAGTTAAAGTGTTTGCGTGTGAAAGTCATTACCTTGCATTTAGATGAGTTAAGTGTAATTTGCCAGGTGTTGCACCAATCGCTAATGTGTTGAAGGTCGCCTTGAAGCATAAGGTGGTCCTCAAAGCTGGTAATTGCTTGTTCTATTATGCAGTCATCGGCAAAAATGCGCGTGCAGGAAGAGATTTTATTAAGCAGGTCGTTGATGTATATTAGAAAAAGCAATGGTCCTAATACACTGCTCTGTGGTACACCGGAATTCACATAGGTGAGGGGTGAAGCAAAATTGTTCACAACTGTAAATTGCTGACGATTAGTTAAGAAGTGATGGATCCAAGATAGCGTTAAACAGTCTAATTTTAGAGCTGATAATTTGGAAATTAAACGGCAGTGGGCTACACGGTCGAAGGTCTTGGAAAGGTCGAGAAAGATGCAATCTGTTTGAAGGTTATGGTCCATGTGGGAATGTATGTCAGAGGTAAACTCTAGTAACAGTGTCTCGCATGATAAACCTTTCCTGAAGCCATGCTGGTTAGTGAAGAAAAAATTATTTGATTCAAGATGTTCGTATATGTGAGACGCTATAATATGCTTGAGCATTTTGCAGCACATGCTCGTTAATGAAATTGGACGGTAGTTTTCAGGGGAATTCTTGCTGCCGCTTTTGTACACAGGTACCACTTTAGCAATTTTCCAATCGGAGGGGTGCTGGCTTAATGAGAATGACTGGTGGAAAATATGGTACAAAATTTTACTAGATACCAAAGGTGTATTTTGAAAACATTAGGGTTAATATTATCGACAGCTGAAGAGCTAGATATTTTAAGGCTATTAATGAGACATGCGATACCATCCTTAGTAATATCGATGGGCTCCATGTACTGGCAGTCGAGATCAGTGACTTCAGGAATGAGTGAAAGGTCTTCGTTTGTAAACATGGACGAAAAAAACGTGTTAAAGACTGCGGGACATTCGCTATCTGCAAGCGGAACTTGATTTTCACCATCTAACGAAATATGGTATGAACCGAAATCAGGTGATATTGCCTGCCAAAATTTCTGCGGGTTAGACTTTTTTATTTATTTACACTTCACCTACATCGCCGTACGGCATTGCGTAGGGGAGGTACACAAGGGTAATAACAGAACACAGTTAGCAGTCGATATCCTATAATTACGACGAATACAACGATACACAAGATACTTTTAAGAAAGAAAAAAAAAAACACTCGAATAACAGTGAATTACACAAATCATAAACACTGACACAGCCATACATTTAAACACCCAAACGCTTCGGGACAACAAACCACTCCTATTGGCAGTGGTATTTTGGGCGTTGTTACAGGGAAGAAAAAAAGATTTCATTATCAGTTTCATTAACGATATCATCCGGGAGTCGGTTTCATTCCTGTATTGTTTTTATGAAGAACATACTGCCAAAAGAGTGGGTTTTGTAGGAGTATTCTAATATTTTCTGTGAATTATCTTGTCGATTTGAAACGTACGTTGGTGCGAAGAGATAATCAAGGGGATTAATGGCATTTCTATTGTAATAAATACTATGAAGAAATTTAAGCCGTAGTTTCTGTCTCCTCACCATTAGTGGCTCCCATCCCAAGGTTTGTTTTATTTCTGTGATACTTGCAAAAGAATTATAGTTGTTGCTAACAAATCTGGCTGCTTGATTTTGAATTTTTTCCAGCCTGTCGATCAAGTATTGCTGATGGGGGTCCCAGATTACACAAGCATAATCCAGAATAGATCTTACATACATGAGATAGAGGGTTTGTTTCACGATCTGCGAGGCTTGCCTAAAATTTCTGCGTATAAAGTATAGCATTCTACCTGCCTTTGTCACGGTCATATCTATGTGTTTAATCCACTTAAAATTGTCGGAAAAATAGACACCCAAATATTTATAAGGACATTCATTGCTAATAATTGAATTATTGATTTTGTACGTTATATCTACTTTACGAATCCTGTTGGTGAACGATACGCAGCAACATTTTCGGACATTTAGACTCATTTTCCAATTTTCACACCACGTTGATATTCTGCACGAATCATTTTGCAAAATTTCGGCATCCTTACGCGATTTAATCTCCCTAAACACTACACAATCATCTGCGAATAACTTAATGGGAGACGGACATGGAAAACTTAAAGGGATACGGACACAAAATCTGAAAATTTTATGAAAATGCTGAAAATGAATCCTCAGTGTGTGATTACACCGAAAAGAAGTAGTCACTTAGCTAATTTTTGAGCCGATGGCTTTACTTTTGTCGTTTTTGTGAGCGCGCGCCTCGCTGCCCGACCCGCGGGAGTTGGAAGGCGTGAAGTCACGACACCCTCATTGGATAGCCAGCCGGCCGGCCACGGTCATTCGAAGCGCGCCGAAGCCGCCATCGCGAGCATGGATTCGAGTTCTGGTGCGTCTACCATAGATGAGTACATGTCTGAAGACGAGGACCATTCCAGTTTGGCATAAATATGACTGCTTACAGTTACGAGCCTTCCGCGTCAAGCGATGAAGAAGAGCAGGCGGCCGTGGAAGTGCCGGTCAGGTTTTCGCAAACCGTAGCGCGAAGATTTCGCTCTGTACCAGACACTTATGCAAGAATTATTGGTCATTTCCTGGTGTAAATTTTCGGCAGTGGCGTAATCGTGTTGCTGCCAAAGATTTACACCAGCAGCGAAGTAGAATACACCTGGTTATTGCAATATTAGCTGTTTTTGTCTGTTTGAGCTCTGCGCCAGCAGGTGGCAGCACCATACAGGCCGCTCACGTTTCCGGTTCCGCCCCAACGCTCGCGTTTACCCGATTACCGGACAAGCTAAAGCTCTCTAATAGGCAGGTATCCAAGGTTTACGCACCTTCTCGTCTCTGGGAAACGTGTGCGACGGCGTGTCACGACCGACGATGCTGTTATAACAGCAATGTCTGGGCATTTCCTTCCGTCGCGATGAACGCGTCAATACCGAGCAAGGACCGCGGGAAGCCTCATGTAAGACGCACCACCTGCGTGGAGCGCCGACGGGGATAGTGTTTCAGACGGACCACTGCGAAGATCGCCGAAAGGGGTTAAACAAACGCTGCAAGGGACTGACACCCCTGGAAACGCTGCAACAGCTGTGGCCGACCTTGGCCGCGGGTGGGTGTTATGACGTCAAATTTCAGCTTCTGGCGGCGGTCACTTGGAGGCCAGGTGCAACAGAAAATCGTAAAAAAAAAAGATGTTTCTCGTTCTTTTTTTCAAAGCAGCTTGTTGTATTCATCATTTATAACAGTTCAACTTTTGTTCCGACGCAAAAAACCACCCGCCAACTTTTGTGTCCGTATCCCTTTAAGAAGGGAGAGTAGATCGTGAGAGTAATATTTATCTTTAGCTTCACTTACAGCTGAGCAGTAAGCTTTCAAACATAGGTTATATTTGTCCCAAGCCGTGGGCGAGCGTGTACACTTCGCATTCGTGTACAACCTTTTCTTCTTATTTATTAGTCGTCGAAGGTACTGGGTGAACCATGGGTTCATTTTTTATCATTGTTATTTTGATTAGCGGGATATACATTTCTACTAACGCGCATAGCTTATGCTTATGTTAGTGCTGCAGGTGGGTTGTGTAACCATTTGAAATAAATTGTAATCTAACGTTAAAGAAATAAACTTAAATGACGACCGACAGGATGATGTTAGTTTATTCCAATCAATCAGTGGAAAATTTAAGTCTCCTAGGAGATAAATGATATCAGCCTGACAGCTGTTAATTGCTTTTGTAATGCTATTGCGCAGTTCAACAAAGCACCGATTCGAATCGGGAGGGCGATAACACCCTCCAATTAACACTTTGTTGTTATGGGTTAAGCATTCTGCCCATACTATTTCAATAAAAGGTTAATAACATGCAATTTAATTCTTTTGACGCCTAAAAATATGCCACCACCGCTTTTCCAGTGCGGTCACACCTGTATACTGTTAAGAGTTATCGCCGGGGAAGATTTCATTTTCGGCTATTTCGGGATGTAGCCACGTTTCAGTGAGAATATGACTATATCATAACATCGTATGATTAAGAAAGGCTTGTTATATCAATTTAAAGGTAACTTCTGCATTTTTACATGCATGGATTCTTATGGGAACCTGAAGAGGAATTACGCTTACTTCATTATATATTAGTCCTTTGTTAACTTGTTTTGTTATGAGGTTTGACTATACAGTGTGAAAAGGCAAGAATAAGCTGGGAGGACAAGTGTGCTGTGTCATTTGTGTCGTGTGTGGTACCATGTGATGTCAAATATCACACACGACAAGTCTTCAAGATGGCCGTTTTAACTGCTGGAACCTTTGGGAACTTGATTGAACTTGTTGGATGCAGCTATCGGTATGACAGGTCATATGTCAGAGCACACGCGAAATTGTGCCATGCGTGTTCTGCTTCTAGATCATCTGTGTCCTTTTACGTGCCACCACCATGAGCATGTTGGCTAGCTTGGCTTTTTAGTTGACAATGTGGTTGTTGTAATAAAGAAATGGCAGGAGTGTGGTGATTTTATTGTAGAAGCACATGCCTTTCCTGTGGCCTGGTGTAAGTTGTGACTGCCAGTTTGCATAAATGGTGAGAATGAATAATTAAATTCGTGAATCGAATTGAGTGCGAATATTTGAATAAAACTTGTTTGTTGGTCTATCTTGTCCATTGAGAAAGGCAAGGATAAAATGGTCCTTATTTTATCAGCTCTAGCAAAGACGTTTTATTTCATATCTCTCATTATGTAATGACAATCATACCAATACACTGCAATTTGTTGATGCAGAATACTTTTTGTGCAGAAAACCATCGACACTTCAGTTGTGTGGATCCTGCAACGTGGTTGCCATATATGTCAGGTTCAGCAACATTGCTGGACTTAATCTGTTCTTAGGCTGTTATGATGGGTCAGAGGCATGAAAGATATCGCGGGGCAACATTTTTTAGAGCTTAGAACAATCGGCAGGAAACATGGCACTGAAACAAAAAGAGCGAAACCAGGGCCCTTTGTGAAATTAACGCAGCTGTGAGAATAACTTAAATGAATAGAGTAAGCACTAAAAGAGAAATAGCAAAAGTTGTTCTTAAGCAGAAGCACACTACCAGAGACAAATAAGATTTGTTGACTTAAGAAGCAGAGATTAAATTAATGTTGTGATTGACCGTGGAGTCTAATAGTGTTAAAGGGCCCTGAAACACTTTTTGAACATAGTAAGAAAATGTTGCCGATTTCTACAATAGGCTTCTGTGAACAAGTGAGCCAAATATTACTGTACCGCATGCACCGGTGCAATCTCCTGTCAAACATCGGGGAAAAATTGTTTGCTCTCGCTTCTGCAATGTCGTCATGCAGCATAATTGAAAGCAGCTTCACCCATTAATGCTATTGGCTGATTTTATGATTGCGAGAGCATTCTCAGTAATACATAATTGCTAATTTTGAGTGAAATAAATGAAAAAAATTTGTCAGCTATCTCAAAACGATAGAAAATCACTACAGTCAAACCTCGATATAACGAAGTTGTACTTGCAGCAAAAAACTTTGTTATATCAAGGTTTCATTAATTCAATGGAACTAAGGTGGGGAAATAAAAATAGTTCATTACATCGCAAATTTCGTTAAATCGAGGTTCGTTATATCGAGGTTTGACGGTATTTTTGTACTGCACATAGCTGCGTCTGCTGCGCTTGGCCTCCAAGATACCAGCGGACCCGCCGTGGTTGCTCAGTGGCTATGGTGTTCGGCTGCTGAGCACGAATCGCCGGATCGAATCCCGGCCACGGCGCCCGTATTTTGATGGGGGTGAAATGCGAAAACACCCGTGTACTTAGATTTAGGTGCACGTTAAAGAGCCCCAGGTGATCCAAATTTCCTGAGTCCCCCACTACGGCGTGCCTCATAATCAGATCGTGGTTTTGGCACGTAAAACCCCATAATTAAATTTTTTTTCAAGATACCAACGGTGTGCTTCGTAACGTAGTCTGCCACGGCCGCTACAGGGTGCTGTAACAAGCTATTTCGTTGTCGCGACAATCAACTTTTGGCCGGGCTTTGCCCACTAGGCTTCTCCACTGTAGCTTCCAGCGCTCCATCAGAGATGAAAAGAGAGAGAAAGCTGGGTATCGGTGTGGTTACTCCACTTATAGTTCAACGATCCGAAAAAAAATTTTTGCGGCATGAGATTCGTGAGACGACGTCCTTTAATAGTGGGGCCATTCTACCATTAGTTAGAAAAGTGTTTCAGGGCCCGTTTAAGAGAAGGCTTTAGCTCACCCATTGACAGTGGTGCTACTCAGCAGGCCGCACCTTGTGTGTTTTCATGAAGCGGCTGTGCTAGGACATTGTGAACTGGGCGTGATACCCACTCCATACTTGCGAGTAAGCATTTTTGTTGCTTCTTGTGATGACTGCATTACTTATATTTAATTCCGATTGTCATTTTACTGGATTCTATTTATTTTTGCTTATTTGCGGACTTTTACTTCGACTGCCCACGACTTAAAAATTCATCATCATCATCATCAGACTATATGTTCACTGCAGGACGAAGGCCTCTCCCTGTGATCTCCAATTACCCCGTGTCTTGCGCTAGCTGATTCCAGCTTGCGCCTGCAAATTTCCCAAATTCATCACCCCACCTAGTTTTCTGCCGTCTTCGACTGCACTTCCCTTCTTTTGGTATCCATTCTTTAACTCTAATGGACCACCGGTTATCCATCCTACGCATTACGTGGCCTGCCCAGCTCCCATTTTTCCGTTTAATGTTAACTAGAATATCTGTTATCTCCGTTTGTTCTATGATCCACACCGCTCTCTTCCTGTCTCTTAACGTTAGGCCTAACATTTTTCGTTCCGTGGCTCTTTGTGCGGTCCTCAACTTGTTCTCGAGCTTCTTTGTTAACCTCCAAGTTTCTGCCCCATATGTTAGCACCAGTAGAATGCAATGATTGTGCACCTTTCTTTTCAACGACAGTGGTACGCTCCCATTCAGGATTTGGCAATGCCTGCCATATGTACTCCCACCCAATTATATGCTTCTGTAAATTTCTTTCTCATGATAAGGGTTCCCTGTGAGTAATTGACCTAGGTAAACGTACTCCTTTACAGACTCTAGAGGCTGACTGGCGATCCTGAACTCTTGTTGACTTGCCAAACTATTGAACATTATCTTTGTCTTCTGCATATTAATCTTCAACCCCACTCTTACACTTTCTTGGTTAAGGCCCTCAATCATTAGCTGTAATTCGCCCCCATTGTTGCTGAATAGGGACAATGTCATCTGCAAACCGAAGGTAGCTGAGATATTCGCTGTTGATCCTCACTCCTAAGCCTTCCCAGTCTAAGAGCTTGAATACTTCTTCTAAACATGCAGTGAATAGCATTGGAGAGGTTGTCTCCTTGCCTGAACCCTTTCTTGATAGGTATCTTTCTACTTGTGGAGAACCAAGGTTGCTGTGCAATCCTTGTAGATATTTCTCAAGATATTAACGTATACCTCCTGTACTCTTTGATTTTGCAGTAATATTTGATGCTTATTATCCAACTGAACACCAAAAATCTTTATTTCTTACAAGCAAGAAAATAAGGATCGAGGGGGAAGAAGGGTGAACAAGACTGATTTGTATTCTTTAGTATATGCAGTGCCATTCATAAGTGAAAATACTAAACGCAAATGCACTCAGCCATTTAGCATTGGTTAGCTACACTAATGAAGGATTTAACCCTTTAATATAACTAAACATGAGTTAGTGACATCAAACATCGCGTTAGGGAGGGCCAGCATGGTGAGCTGCATGAAAGGAATAAGAAAAATATTTGCACACATAGGCTACTCCTAGTTGCTTACATTACATTCTGCTGTCATTTGATAATATGCATTGAGGGCACATGGTGGATGCAAGTGGAAGTAGATCCAAGCATCTGTCAACAGAATACATGTTATGAACAGGCAAGACGAGATGCTGCAAGATGAAAAGTGACACAGCGCTGTCCTTCCTCGCAACTCGCACGAGACACCTCAGCAACAAATGCATCCTCTGTGGATGTGGTGAATGCTTGCAGGGGAACATATTATGACACCGTCTCGCAGCTTGTACATGGAATAGTTGCTCTGTCATCATGAGCTTCGGTGCCGGTGGTTACACGTGTGCATGTGCATGATCTGGATTCACTGCGAAGGTAGCATGGTGGCCTGGCTGCGTTACATGTTACACTTGCAGACTCATTTATTAGCTGATTTGGTGCTGCCATTGCAGCAAAAGTTGGCCAGTTGGCTGCCCTACAATGGTAAAAGTTGCAGAGGGAAAAAAAATAGCGGGGAGTGGCAAGAGTGTCAGAATAATGGTCTGCAGAAGGGTACAGGAAAAACGGTTCAGAAATGGTAAGGAAACATTGAAGGGCATTGCTTTTCTCTCTTCTTCACTGTGTCCGTGTTTATTTTTGTGATGTTTATTTGTGATTCACATTAAAACACACACACAGGCGCTGAACTACAACTTGTCATTCTTTGCCTGTGTGTTTTAATGTTCGTCTGCGTCTCATTAAGTGCGCTGCCGTTCAATCAAGAACGTCCAACCAACTCGCTCGCAAATTCTTCCTGAGCAAGTGTATTTGTGATGCTGCGGCTCTACCAGCCCGACCAACTTGCCATATTTATCAGAAGACTGTACGGAGTACTTCTGTCTTTAGGTGGCCATTCAAGTTTGTTGACTTCAGGCTCGCATATCCATCTGTGGCTTGAGGTCTATTTCATGGTGTTGGCGAGAAGATGCCTTAGAAAGTTAAGACTCCCTTGAGGCACCTTCCATGAAGCATGAGCTTGGAAAAGTTAACTTTTGAACTGATGGGATGTGCTGATTGACTTCTGAAATATGCATCTTTTGCTATGATTTTGAGTTAGCTTGTTGGTGCAACCATACCAATGTCATTGGAAAAGAATTTCAGAATATTCACTAGTTCATTAGCATGTCACAACAGTGCCTAGCATGTTGTTTCATTGCTACCATTTTGTCTTAATTACATGGTTATTAGGTGCTAAAAATGACGGCGACAGAAAGGAAGGACACATGCCATCAAGGCTGAAACATGGCCGCTGTCAAGTACTACAATAGTGATTTGTTTCCGTAATGTTCTGTATGCATTCAAAACCTGGTAGCCCATGTAAGCTGCCTAGCCTTTGTTGTTTGCTGCTTGCACTGTATCTGCATGCCTTAGCAGAGTAACTTTGTGCATGGTGGCCATCATCATGAACTGGTGCCTCTTCCCTTTTTCTTTTTTTCCTTATGTATCTAGGTTACAAGCATTGTTCAACAAATTTGATGAACTGAAGAGCTCAGGGCAGCTCTTACCGACGGCAATGCTTGACCTTGGTAAGTGGTGAAAATTCTGACTTTATGGGTATTTTACGTGGAATGTGGACTTCCTTTGAAGTTTAGGCCGCATTTGCCGAAGCCTGCTGATCCTGTGGCGACGACTGACATTAGGCTTGGCTCATCTAGCTCACAGAGCAAGATGGTGACAAATTCCTCACCCTGTTTGACTTTCCCTAGTGGTTGCTGGTTCCTGCCAGCTTCTGTCACGTTGGCATTCCCTGGCTTTCCAATCATCGTGGTCTGCCACAGTTGTTTCGTGATCTACATTTGTTACTCCTCTTGGGAAGGTATATGCTGTGTGTGCAACTGCCATCCCGTGCAGTGGGGGGTGATGGGATGATCTGTCTCTTCTCATCCTTCACAGCAGATACCATGAATGCTGGAAAATGTCAGCTCTACAGCTCCTCAGCAACGTGTTTAAACAAGCACTTGTACCTGTGATGGTCAATTAGCGGTCTCTTTTCTCACATGTGTTTCATATTTTCTCTAGGTTCTTTTTTTACAAATGTAGCGTGCGCTGTAATTATCTAGTAGTGAAAACTACACTAAACCCCGGATAACTCGAAGCTGTAAAAGCCGGAAAAAATTTCGAGATAAGCAGAATTTTGAGATGAGCGTTATCGCGAAAATAGAATCCCACTGGTCGCGCATGGACCGCACGCAATTGCGCGCGAGCGGCGATAGCGAGAGAATGAAACGTCATTAAAAGGAGAAAAAATGTTGCGTCTTCTAGTGTGCTCAGTCCAGTACTCTATTGGCAGAGGCAACCGCGTGGGCTCAGGCGATCAGCCAGCGCTGGTCTTTCAAGGTTGTTGTTATTGTTGATGATTTATCGGACCGAGTCGGATTGGACAATATTTGTTTCGTTACTTGGAATTGTAGAATATTCGCATATGCCTAGCTGGTGCCCATATAGAGGTCATTGTTCTTGTGCCGTGGACAGTGAGTCATCCGGTACGGACAGAAAAAATTAAATAAAAAATTACCGGCCAAGCACTCCGTACAGATGGTTAACCAGCGAAGCTAAAGCGTGCGGCCCCGGTGTTTAGCAGTGGGGTAATCCCGACACTGTATTGAAGCGTTTCTCAATTATTGGTTGCATGTTTGTGTTTCTAGTGGAATGCAAGCGCCAATGGTGGGTGGATGCTGCTAACCAAGACACCGAGCTAACTCGAGATATAGAACGCATGCGACAACGGCGAGCCGAGAAGGCGGCAGCGCGGGCAGAGCAGCGTCAACGTGGAAATGGCGGGAACGTGTTCGCCGGGGCCACGGTGTAAAATATATATATATAAAGAGTATATATCTTACACCGTGGCCGGGGCCAACGCCCGCTTTCTGTGGGAGTTTCTCGAGCGGCACTTTGGCTTCGGCTGCGACGAAACGTCCACGTTGAAATCGCGAAGTGGAACGCAAGCGCCAGTGGCGGGCGGATGCTGCTAACCACGACGCCGAGCTAACTCGTGATATCGAACGCATGCGACAACGGCGAGCCGAGGAGGCGGCGTTGCGGGCAGAACAGGGTCAACGTGGCAATGGCGAGAACGCGTTCGCTAACGACGTCACTAACGGCGCTGCCAATGGCTCGCGCGCTTGGGTGTGACGTAGAGAATGACGTAACTGACGGCGCAGCCAATGGAGACGTTTATCGAAACATGTGGCGAACGGTTTTTCGTTTCGCCTAGCCATATACAGCTTTCGCTGTAAAATACTCTTGATCGTGTGTGCTAGAGGCCCCGTCACCTGAACACGCGCTGAATTAGGCAGTGTGGACAAGTTCAGATCGCTCGCGATTCTGTCCAAGTGACTATTTGCTTCTGAATTCGTTGTAAAAGGAATTTGGTGCGAACGGGCACTGATAATTTTTTTTTCGTCACCGCCCATGCGTGAAACCTGTGGACATCAAAATAGGTCGCTCCAATCTCGTGGCGTGTTCCGCTAGCACCAGTCGAAGCACTGGTGGCTGGCTATATACGAGTACTGCGAAATGCCTCATTCGGAGCACCGCGTTGACACTAGTCGAACACGTTGCATCTTTCCGTCGCTTCCCGCGCGCTCATTATTTCAGACCGTCGCCAGTTGTAGCAGGCCTTGCACATCGTGTACTTATAGTATAGGAACGACCTTTCTGTACGAGAACGCACCGGTGTGCAGCTTACTGGCATCGTTCCCGCTTTTCTTTGCCTTTCTTTTGGTAATGCTTACCTGCGGCGGTGATTCGTGAATGGGCTTCGTCCTTCGCTTTTTTTTTTTTTTTTTTTTTTTGTCGTCCTCTGCCTCTACGTTCCTCTGGAAGTGGTCGCTAGGAGACAAGCTGGCGTGGAAGGCGCACATTACTGAACAGTCGTTTTATGCGCCAGACACGCGCTGGTGACACACTCGCTTGCACGTTGACGTCACCAACACTTCGGGGCGCCCGTCCGTCGGCGGAACCTCTTGCTCAAGGCGCTGCTCCGATTGGCGGGTTCAGCCCGCCGGCGGACTTCTACGGCTACTCACTGAGGAGGAGGAGGTTTGGTCAGCCAGAAATCACGCAAGAACGAAAGACGGGCGTCGATGCCACCTTTGAAGTTCCCGCACCAGCCCGCAGTGACGTCATGGGTATTCCGCTTGAGGTTCGTGCGTCACGTCGGGTGTAGTGATGCACAGTGATTGATAGACGCCCGTGCACTATGGCTGTGCACGCGTGCGCGCCAAACGTGAAATCCTGTACAGGATATAACTCCATAGATGATAGGATGTTGGAGTAAAAATCGACAAAGCGTATATCTGTTAAACGCATTTGCGCGGCCGTTTTTGTGTTTGGGATGGGGAAGGACGGTACACCACATCACGTTGCTACGCCTGTGCCTCTGTCTGCGCACGCTGGCTATCGCGCAACTTGTATACGTGTGCGCAAGAACCTGCGCAAAACGACTTGTGAGCCGATACGGGGCGCGGCAATTAGCTTTCGATTTCGTTGCAGCCCAGCTTCATTAATAGGCCAAGAAACGCGATCATTAGCTGCCGCCTCGCTGAACGCGTACACGTCGCTGTATTCGCCTCGGCTTTCCGATTTGTCATGTATTATCCTCCTCGCACAAAACGGCCCGCGCAGAGCTACGTGTTCGGTGTAACGCAGGCGCGCTGTATGCGTGCGTTGCGTATCTCTGGGTGTGTACACGATAATTAGTGACTACCGGTCGTCGTGGCGGTGGAGGCCCTAATCGCTCGCTTTGCCTCTCGCGATTAATGCCGCCGCCGCCCCTTGCCAAGCTCTGAGGCGTTGCAGGTTTCACTTCCTTGTGCTCGTGCATCGCGTCTAACGGCGCTCGATGCGTGGCTTTCAGCTCCATGTATGCTTGGCCAGCCCCTGTTCGTGAACAGCCCTATCCGTGTTTAGGATTGTCCAGAGTCCCCGTGGCTTTATAGCTGCCGTTATCGGCGGGCCGCGGAGGGAACCAAAGACATGTGCAGGCACTATATAGCGGGATATCCCATTACGACCTCGGCAGCTTGTAGTGCTCTCTCTATAGGTGTCATAAAAGGGCTTCATATAGGTGTCTTGGGCATGTGGGCGAGGATCATAAGTTCACAAAAATATCAAGGGGCTCAGAACGAGAACCGCCTGCTTGTCACAGTGGCTCGCCCATTGTGAGCCACTAGTCCCTCCCTGATCGTTATTTTCAACTGCTGTCGCGCACGAGTGGAAGTGGAAGATCCCTTGTGGTTATCACTCCTAATTGAATGACGTGACTGTTAACTTCCGCCGCACCGCGCACCGAGCTGCATGGTGATATAGGGAAAAACTCAAGTGCGGACTTTTCAAGCTGTTACTCTCTAATGATGGCGCCGTGGCATCGCGTCGAGCATGAAAATCCCGTCTTATTTCATATACGGCGTGGCTAACGGCGGTAGCGTGTCGTGTCAGCGTTTCCATACACGCGTATACTCCAGTCGCTTTCCAGTTGCGTCGCCGAGTCTGCGGCTCGGTCGATGCACGTAGGATGCATATACCGGGGTGTCGTTGGGAAAACCCATTGGGCGCTTTTTTACTCGAGGCACTGCCGAGGGCAAGACATGAATGCGCGTTGTATACGTGCTAATCTTCTGCTACTTACGCTAAACACCTTCTGCTAAGAACTGGTTGCATTTGACTGCTGCGCAAACACATATTTCATATGAGGTTCACCGCGTAAGGCGTGGCAACTGGGTTTGTTTGTGGTAATGTACGTCGGTCTAGCCCTTAAGGGATCTTGTTAACTTGCACAATGTTTCGCAGGCTACAGCAGGCAATGCTGTAGCGGACGAGGATCGTTGTGTATCGCGAAGGTGTTCTTGCGAAGGCGCATGTCAGTGTGCGCCAGCCTGCCGTTGTCGCACTGCAGGAGTACAGTGCTAGAGGAATTACCGTGGAAAGTCGATCTGCGGATTTTTTATTATTATTTTTTTTCTTATCGTGAGTTCTCTGAAGTATCAGGTTGACGTATGTGGATTTCACCCTTGCGAGGCGGGCGTGGTTGCACATGTATTTACATTGGCATCGAGGCCCTGCTTAGTGATATTCTCTTTCTGTACACATGGTTGCAGTTTGAACGTACGAGGTTAGATTTCGTACATCCTACAGCGTAACTATATAATCTGTATATTCGCTCTAGTGTGTAGCATCAACTTTTTTACTGCCCTCTTGTTCGTGCGTCACGAGCGTTCCCGCGTTCTTTCACCGAGTAACAGGAATTAAAAAATTTTTTTTTTCGTTCCCGCTGTGTTTTGTCGTGCTACATTTATACGGAACTCTCTTAAAAACAGCCATACGAGAAAGAAATACACGCATTCCTAAACCCATGACTTAATTACGCAGCCGTTGCTAGATCTTGAGTTTAATTGATGTCACCTTCAGGAGTTACTCAACTGGTACTTCTCCTTCCGGACTGCGTCGGCGCTTCGCGTACGAGACAAGAAAAGGAAATGGGGAAGAAAGAAATAAAAGAGCCCGAGTTTCATTCTTGGAGTGCGTAAGAAAGAAGTGAAGCGGATTCGTGACTTCAGCTGTGGCTTTATTTCTCCGGGAATAGCGCGTTTCCGCAGGAGCTCCCTGGTTGTCGGTGGAAGGGGTGTCTATACAGCGCGGAACGTGCCTTCCAGGTGTTTGTCGAGGCGGCCGGTGCCAAGGTTCGTTTGACGCCAGCGGACGAGGAGGTTGCAGGGGTATGCCGGTGATAGCGCCTTAACGGTCCAGTTTCGCTTGCTCGGCTGGCGTCGCACGCTGCTTGGCTGCGGCTCGGAGCTGACGGCGGCCAATTTCGGAGCGTGGTCAACGGCCGCCGACTTTGCCAAGGTTTCGCATTTCTCGCGCTCAGCTGACCTTGTATAGACCACTCGTGCAGCTTCCTGTATGTACCCGCAAAGGCCCCTTCGGAGTGTGTCCGTCGCAGTAGGGCGTTTCTTGCAGCACTCTCGATGGTTACATGCCATAGCTCGATAACGGATGTTGGCGAAGAGCTAGCAATAGCCAAGCGCTTCACGTCAATCCGATTACGATCCTGCGAGATCGGATGGCGTGCCATCCGATTTCGGAGGCCGTGATCCGATCTTGACGATTTCAGCGTATATATATATCTCCATCAACGCGGCTTAGTTGTGCTTTGTTTGAACTTGTCAGTGCGGCGCGTTCTTGAAGTCACGTGTAGGCTATCTTTAGAGCTTATAAACCACTCCGATTGCCCCTGGCCATAAGTAGCAGAATTCACACCGGACAAGCCCTTGGGCTCATCGGACGTCGAGCCCCTTTGGATCTCTCGTGGTCTTAGTGCGCATTTCCTTTCCCTGCGCCTTCTTCCCGCAGCATGGCGTAAGTCGAAATATCACGGTACAAAATTACGTCAGAAAATATAATGTGAACTAGAACTGGTTCTCGACTTTACGCATTCGTCATTGCTCGTGTGAAGTTTCTGCAATTCAGGCTGGGCCGGGGAGTTCGGCGGCCACAGCGATATCGACCCGCGGCTGTGTAGAGATGCCACGTGCCACGTCCCGCACTGACCAATAATCACCCGTGAGAAGTGCTCTAGTTCTTTTTTTTTTTTTTTTTTCACGTTCGCATTACCGTATTTGCGGCAGGCTGCACCACGTGATGCGTGCTCACTGCGCTTTGGTGGCTCGCGTTTAATAATCGTTATCTCACGCGACTCCGCGATGACACAGCAGTCTGTGAAGAGTTGCGAGGCGCTGTGGGCCGTACTTTCTTTCGAAAACGTCGTTTTATGCATTGAAGCTCAAAAGTAACTGGAACGCCAATGCATTTCTCCGCAAAGTTCGGGAATTAATATCTTGGAACGAATTCGCAGGATGACACCAGTTTCAAGTGGCTCCGCTCCACGGCCAGAATTGCACGGCAGCACGTTCCACGGCATCAGATGAACCAGTACCTTTGTATTCGATCGGTTTGTTTTATGCGGACTTAACGTTACAACCGGGATCTTTGATATGTAGCTTTTATTTAAATTCTCGTGTCCTTCGTATAGGCCACATCAAGTCGACCCACGGATCTTAGTTTAAGCGGCTCCGCGCTCTGTGTATTAAATCTGTTTGGTATATATCGTAGTGCGATGAGACTCACTTTCTCGCCAGGTTCCGCATATGCTGCAGACGGTACGTGACGTCATTCGTTCGTGCGTACGTTTTCTGCCAACGTATGCTCACAAGAAACTGCAGGGTGGTCTTTCGTGCACTGTTTGCAGCCAGATACACATCTTGCGGCCTCGGCGCTTCTCGGAGGAACGAGTTTCTCTTGGCATGGTTATTGACACCGATGTGTGCGCGTGCCCTTGAACGAACTCTTCCCCGTAAGCGTCGAACGGAGCGTCGGCACGCATGCCAGAAACGCGCGAGACTTGATCCCCCGAATGCATTGTCGGTGGTGTACGTTTCGCTCTATGGCGTGGAGGAGATATATAGCGGCGTAATATTCCATAGCGCACCCGCTCCGTGCCGTTGTGTAACAGTGGAAGGAATTTCCTTGTCTGACCAGTGCGGCGTCGATCGGCGCGTTCGGCCACTGGTTTTGCGATTCGCCGCCGACTTTGGCTGCCGAGGCCGCAACAGCAGCAGAATTTCGAATGGAACTCTGTGCTTACTGCATTTCCTTTACAATCACCATATATGTAGAGCAAACGCGCCTTCTTCCGACGCGCGAGAGGCCGTGGGGGAGGGGGAGGGGGAGGGAAGGGAGGTGACGTTTAGCTGCGGCACCAAGTGCCTATTTATATCAGAGGCTCCGGCAACAGTCACCAACGCCGCACGCATTTTGAGCGAACGCGGGCAAAACGCCGACGGCGTCGACAATAGTTCTTCGTGTTGCCGGTGCTGCTGCATGTCCGAGTTTATACAGCTGATAAAGCTACTATCATTACTCCGTATAGCTCTCTACAAATTTGCTATCGCAATTGATGCTTCGCCTTTCAGGTGAAACTGCGACAACTTTTTTTTTTTTTTTTTTTGCAAGTGTGTATGACTGCTTTTTTGCCCTGTTCTGTTGCAAGCAGTCTATACCTTTCTTCGCGGAGTGATGTTTTCGGAAACCTGCTGTGAGCTAGCAGCCATTCGTCGAACTTGGCGTGCCAAGGATCAAGGCGTGTTAATATTTAGGCCATTGTCAACGGTCATTATACCGTTGAGATGCGCCGGCTCCATGTCGGATTTGTCCTATTCATTTCATTTTTCTTTTTTCATCCACACTTCGACGCGCAAGACAAATGAGGGTCATGTTTTAGCGAGTTTTGTTCTGTAGGCAGAACAATATCCCTATTAATAAGTTGAAGCTTATCGCAAATTTAGGTGAGCGCTAGTTTAGTTGTTTCCACATTTCACTTTAAGAAAAACCGCGAACTTTTTCTCTGCTTTCCTTGGCTGAATTGTCGGTTGGCTTCATATGGTTGTTACAAAAAACCGAGCCACTCACTTTGCCTAATCCTTCTCGCTCATGTAGTGCTTATGTTTCACATGCAGCGAGATCGAACAGGAAGCAGGCAGGCAGGCAGGCAGAGACGTTTACAATGGTATCCGGTTCGCTATAGTAGGTTGGGGAGCGGGAAATACTAGCTGCGAATGTGCGATTTCCGCAGTACCAGACAAGATAACGATGCTGTTTTGTTATCGCCTTTAGCAACATAACGATATCGTCGTTGTTTTTTTTTTCACTGTCGAATTTAATTTGTTTGCCCTGTCTTTCCTATCATAAAGCCGGGCTATTGAGGTACGCTCTCGCAGGGTGAAGTGGTCTTATGCAACCGTAATCTTTACCGGGAAACGGTTCCGGCGAACGCTATGCGTGAAGGCGAGCTTTCTAGATTTTTTTCCCTGCACGGCCGGCGGCGCCGCTGCCTCGGTGATGATGATGATGATGATGATTTATTGGCATCCCCTTTGAAACGGGGCGGCGACAAATAGTCACCTAGCCTGCTTGATTTAATCAGGTATACTATACATGTTCTTTATCTTGCATTTTTGTATACCTATCATTATTTTTCTTTTTCAAAAATTTACCTTGTACCGCTGCCTATGATTTTAAGAGATCAGGTCGCATCCATCTTTTCCCTACTTTTTTTCCACCAGTACTCTAATCGTCTCTTGCTGATCTCTACGGCTGATCTGTTTATGTTTCCTTCCACTTTAAACCCAAGCGCTTCTGGGAGTTGCCCGTTACCTACGGTTCTCGCTGGGTGGATCCCGTCGCATTCCATTAGGATGTGCTGAGTGGTCTCTGGATCTTTACTGCAGCATACACATGTCTCATCTAATTCCGAATATTTGTTCCGATATGTTTTCGTCCTTAGGCAACCGGCTCGAGCCTCAAATAGCAAGGCACTGCCCTTTGTGTTATCGTACAGATTTTCCCTTCTAATTTCTTTCTTCTCATTCTTGTAAATCTCCATTGTCCTTTTCGTTTCCATTCTTTGCATCCAATTCACGGTCTCTATTTCTCTCACTTTCTTTCTGATGACCCCTGGTTGTCTATTTACAGTTTCGATTATCCTGTACTTGGTTGCCAACTTCCTTGACCTCTTCCTCCATTCTGTGTCCACGCTTTTCATGTAGAGATACTTGTGCACTTTAGCCGCCCATTTATTTTCATCCATGTTCCTGAGCCTTTCTTCAAAACTAATTTTGCTTTGTGCTTCTCTGACTTCAAAAGAGGCCCAACCCATGTCTCCATGCACTGCCTCATTTGTCGTATTACCGTGTGCTCCCAAAGCCAACCGGCCTACTGATCTTTGGTTAACTTCCAAACCCGCCAATATATCCGATTTTAAGCATATAATGGCATTTGCGAATGTTAGCGCTGGCACCATTACTCCTTTCCAGATTCCACGCACCACCTCATATTTATTGTGGCCCCACAGTGCTCTGTGTTTCATTAATGCTGCATTCCGCTTCCCCTTTATTTTCAGATTATCTTGGTGGTTGCTTGAGTAATTCTTTCCTTCGTTTATGTGTACGCCGAGGTACTTATATTGCTTCACTATGGGTATTACTTGCTGTTGAATTGACACCACGAAGTTACTCGTGTGCTCATTAAAGATCATAATCCCTGATTTCTCTGTGCTAAACTTAAGGCCTAGATTTGTCGCTGCGTTCCCACAGATATTCGCAAGTATCTGTAAATCTTTTTTATTGTCCGCTAGTAGCACAATGTCGTCTGCGTACATCAGTCCAGGGATCTTCTGTTGCACCATTTGTCCATTACGCATGTAGGATAAATCAAAACCTAATTCGCTGTTTTCCAGTCGTCTTTCTATGCCCTTGACGTAAAGCGTGAACAACAATGGTGACAGAGGGCATCCTCTGGTGACAATGGTGACAATGGTGACAGAGGGCATTCGGATGCGTGGAGGCGAGCGCCATCTGGCGGGGCTGCAAGGAATCCAGCGCTGTGATTGGTTGAGTTTTCTGTCGACGGAGACGAAGAAATCTTGGGATCCTAGTCATGCATGCAGCTTCGCTGTAAAACGCCAGCATTTACGGACGTGACAGCAATGACGTAGCTTTCGTCGCTCCGGCAGGTTGTTTTGCTGCGGTGTCGGTAACGTTTTTTTTTTTTTTTTCTAGCCTTGCCTTACAAGAAGAGAAACTAGTGATAATGCCATGGACTGCGCTCTTTTGCAATTTTAATGCGAAGCATTCTTTGCCTCATTCCAGACGCTTTGAGGTAGGTAGGTTCCTGTATCGTCTCGCTTCGGGCCTCTTCAATTAAGTGAAATGCGCGGCCGATGTTGTGATCGAATTGTGGTTTCCCTGCATAACAGCTCGATGCTCTATAACGTACCGTTAGGCCACGATCGCACGCATACTTCTCTATTGCCAAAGCCGACTTTCTCTTTCAGACGTCTGGCGCGTGCGTCACGTGCCAGTTTCTCGCGTTCTTCCCACGTGGCAGCTAGTACTTTGAAACGCTGTGCTAGACTTCACCACCTTCGGGATCGGCCCGCATTAGTATCCATTTCCTTGTAGTAGCTAACGCTACGTGGAAACTGTGCGACATTGCGCCGTCTTCATGATCGGCCCAAGTCGAGCAGACTTTTTTTTTTTTTTTTTTGCGTTTCTTCGCCGGGCCTATACACCACATGACACATACGTAGCTACGGACGGCTGTGTAACACTTAATTGCAGGTGACTTCACGACACGTGGTGCTCTTGCTTACGGCCGTCCATATGTCGAACACAACAATCGGCATGTCGAAAACTCCCGTCATGCGCGAATAAACTCGCGTAAACTTTGCGGAACGCCAAACGATGCCTGAATAGCCAACTACCTGAAAAATGCTTCGCATGACATCGATCCCACAGTGCGTGGAATCTGCACATTTCCCCCCCAATCATTATTGTGCTTTCGGCGATCCTGTATTATCGTCTGTGACACATTCGATGTGTTTTTTTCATCACTCGCGTGTGTGTTGTCTGTTCCTCATATCTTTCGAATCCCCCCCCCCCCCCCCCCACACACACACACACACATCGGCAGGCACAGGGTAGCAAACCGGATACGCGCACCGGCTATTTCCCTCATCTCGTTCCGGAATAGTCCACGATTGGAGAAAGCGGCGACGATCACGATTCCATGCGCTCGTGAATTTTGCTCTATGGCGACAATTTACCTCCGCTTGCTGTGTTCTATAACCACCAAAAGCGCGCTCTTTTTCCTTTCCACTTAAAAGGTCCGTCATGCGCATCACTACTACACAATTGTTTCGCACTTGTGAGACAATTGGTGCTCTTGGTCCTTCGCTACTTGTCTGATTGTGCAAAGAGCGACCGCGCTCCGCATGCACAGCGAGGCCGTTCGTCGCTGTTCGATTTGACCGACTGCAAAACGGCCTGCCGTCTGTCGCGCGACAAGGTCGAAAATGGGATCGATTCCTTTGCTCGCGTGCTTCAGTCACCAGGCGACCGCATTTTCCTCTTTTCACTTTATTCTTTTTTTTTTCCTTACGACGCAGCGTGCATAAGTATGAGCGTAAGCGGAGGGCGTTGGCACGGTTCCCTTTGTCCTTGCTCCGCGCACTGGTGTGCGATAGAGCCGGGGGGGGGGGGGGGGGGGGGGGCTACGCGCAACAAAGGGCGTCAGGTTTTGGAGGCAAACCGAATGCCAGAGAGCGGGGCCTTCCCTCTGCGGTTTTGTTTATTTCATTATTTTGGTTGTCGCCGAGTATGCCTCGCATTTGAGTCATCCCCCACCCTTCAGCATAACTCCCCCCCCCCCCCCCCCCCCTTCCATTTGCTTCTTGCAGAGACTCGGTGCCACCTACCCCCGATGTTTCCCGTTGGTAGGATATATCTGTGCTATGTTTTGTGTATTGGTCCTTTATTGGCGGGTAATGCCGTCGCCGAAAGCTGCACCATGTCGCAGCCTTTTGTATCGTTGGCAAACCGCTATTGGTTTGCTTCAAGCGCACGGTGCATTCCATGCATGCGCTTTCGTTCAAGCATTGCTGGTGACAGCAAACTGATAACCGCTTTTTGATGCGAAAGCGTCAAATGGCCCATTGAGCGAAGAAGCCGGCGTCTGTCGTGTGGAGCAGAGAAACGGCACCTAAGTTTCCATGGGCTGCGACGCCACGTCACGAGCGCGCCTCGACGGAGCAGAGCGGTCGAAAGGGACCACCTGTTTCTGCCTTAGTGCGCCAGGTTTTGCCTGAAGTGAGAGGGCATCACTGTGACGCCACGTCACCCTCAATCACGGAAGCCGGCGCGTGGCCCGTATCTCTCACCCCGCTGGGCTTAGCTGCTGCGCACGCATGCGGGCCTTGGTGGCCGCTGCTGCTTTCTCGTTCTCACATCACGCAGGACGTGGGTGGCATGCGGCGTTGGCACTGCTGCTGCTTGCTGGCTCAGGCAGCGCGTACCGCTATATATATTGTAACGTAGATCGAAGACGGAGTCTTGAAAAATAGATGCTTCTCTTTAATGGCGGGCCAGAAGAAGAACGTATACATTATACGTTACTCGCACACACACAATATACATTACTCGCAGCGCAAAACTCGAAGGACCGCTCAGAGGCGATCGATTGGCCATTAATGCTTTCGTATTCACAACTCATAAGTGCTTACGTGTCCTCGGATTTTGTCTTGTCTTGCTTGAGGCCATTTTTTTCAACTGTCAAAAATTGTTGGTCGGACTTTTTAAGGAAGGCACCTATTTGCTTCCTGCTCGTTGGATGACTTGTCCGCGTGAAGTGTACGTCCGCCTATTTTTCTCTATTTTTCCTGATGCAAGCGCTTCAACCTGCTGCAACATACGATACCGCAGATCCTTCCTGTATTCTCCTTTCTTTCAAAGAAAGCGAAAGGTGCCCCCGACGTAGCGTCTTACGCACATTTGCGTGTGCAGCGAGTCGCCTCGTTTGTACTGGTTTAACTCAAAACCGCAACCGACGCGGGGCTCTCTCGTTTTAATTAAACGTTACACGGACGCGTGTTCGCGGCCGGGCCCTCGTGCGGAAGATGCGGTCCCAAGCGGCGCGCAGCATCCATTCACTCTGCTCCGGGTGCTCATTGGCCACCGGCCGCCCTCCCTCCTCTTCCATCGGGGAAGCGTGGCTGGAGGGGGCGCTAGCGCTGCCGCCGGCTCGCGTCGTTTCCTCGACGACGAGCGAGCGAGCGTACTCGTCGGCTACGCGGGCTGTGCGCCGCCGCAGGGAGCTCGCGTGTGTGCGAAGCGAGGAGTGGAACGCACGCGGCCGTGGTCGCAGTGGCCCGCTTTCCTTCCTCTACGTGCCCGCCGAAGCCGGGTCCCGCTGCTATGCGGCAGCGGCGCGGCGTCATTCTGCTGCGCCGGCGGCCTCGGAGGAAGAGACCGTCGTAGCGGCGGCCTGCCGCCACCTGCTCGGCTTCTGTGGGAGTGCTGCGCCGCGTCTCTCGGTCGTCTGCTATAGAGCGGTAGACGAGGGCGTTCTTCTTACGTCGCCGTTCGGCTCCTGCGATCTTCGAGGGTCTCCGCCGGCGTGCATGTGCGCGTGTGGTGTGCATTTCTTGTTGTCGGAGGGCGACGATGCCGTCGACGGTGCCGTGCGACACCGGTGGAGAATTGGACGCCGCGGCGGGTGTGGCATCGAGCCCAACTGGCCATCCGCCGCCGGCTTCGAACGGTCATGCCGCGGACTCGCCTCCTCCGCAGCCTTCTGCGGCGACGCCGAACGGTACTTCGGCCGCTGCGGCCGGCGGTGCGGCGTCCAGCGGTGCCGCGTTTCTGCCGTCGCCCCCTCCTGCTGTGGTCAACGGCACCGCCGGCGTCAACACCGGCGGGAGCGGCAGTGCCGCGCTGTGGGACGCGGATTCAATGTGGATTCTCATGTACGACAACATGCTGCGCGAGGGCACTCGGTCGTCGCCCACCAAGCGCTCGTGTGGATGCAAAGGTAGGCGGGGGGTTGCGCGACCGGCGCACTTGAGCGACCGCTGCTTTTTTCATCCTAAGCGCGCAGTGCAATGCCTGTGTCGGGCGTGACGAACAGGTCTCGCTGTCAAAAGCAGTCATGAGAGAAATCCAGTGCTCGCCGTGTAGCGAGCTGGTTTAGAAAACGAACGTGCCTTGTGTATAGTGACCGCGGTGTCGGAAATTAGTTCAACCGGGGTACTACTATTAAGAAATGTGTTAATGCGTTGACACTAGGAGTGTGTCAATGTATATGAAGTGTGGGAAGCCGGTCACGTATACATAGTGCAACCGATGGTGGTCTGCTCCGGACCACCGTCAGTTGCACTTCGCTCATCGAAGAGGCAGGACGTGTCGAGTGAACTCCTGAACAACTTTGCAATGTGGTGAACGCGGTTTAAACCATGGATACGCGGGACCTCAGAGGTGCTACGTAGCGCTAACGAATTTCTCTGGCACTTACCGCTAAATCGCCACTGAATGTTTTTGGTTTATTTTTATCTGGCGGTAAATGTCATGATGTGAAGCGTAAAAAAAAAAAAATAACGGCGGAGGGGGAGGATCTAACTAGACTGCCGCAATCGGGTGCTCGCGTCGGAACGGGCTTTCTTCATCGCCGTGCGCCGGGTGTAATTCAGAGCTGCGATCCAGTAGCTCGATAGGACTTCGTAGCTGCGTGCAGTAGTAGTGCCACTTTTTCCTTTTTTTTTTTTTTTTTTGTTTGACGGAGCCACGGCCTGCGTGTGAGAAGCCGGTCGGACGCGCCGCCGTTCCGCGCGTTGCCTGAATCGGTGATGCGATCACCCCCTCCCCCCCCCCCCCCGCTTCCCCTTCCCCTCTGTACACTGCTTCCTCTGCCTGCTGCCCTACTCGCCCACACCCTCTTCCACCCTTTCTCTTCCCCCGGACAAGCGTGCTTCCATTATTCATCAAATGATGGACACTTCGCTGCTCGTCTGTGTGATGGGCTTCGGCAACGTATATGTCATGGCCCCTTCGATTGTATTAGCCCCCTCGTCCGGCTTGTTCTTTATTTTTTTATTATCTTCCCTGCAGGCCGGGGTTATCTGATTTCGCCATTCATTAATTGACCTCCTTAAGTTAAAGGCTGGGTGTTTCTATGTGCACTTTCTTACGAGTATAGCGCATTTCTGCCGCTAGTTGACGCTGCTTGTCCATAAGGAAAGTGGTCTAGCCAAGAAAACAAGTGTGCGGTTTTTCCCGGTCGACCGCAGTTAATTGGGCCTATTTGGGCATTATTGCTGGGCATTATTGCGTCCGCGAATTGCTTTAACGATGTTTGATGCTTTCTTAATGAGCTTTTGCTGACGCCAAAGAAGTTGCGTAATTTACGTGAACAATGACCATGACTCTATTAACTCTCGGAGATGAAAAGACCGCACATCGTGTGTCGCTCAATCTATCTATTTCGCATAGACTGCACGCTTTAAATCTTTGTGCATACGCTATACCGCTGCCTTTTTTTTTTTCGGCTACATTTGGCTTCTTTTTTTTATCCCTTTCATTAATGGTGTCTACTAAGTTCACAGGAAAGCAGTCGTCGTCTCCAATTTATCAAGGTACTGTGCGTGTATACGTACTTATACACACGTCGGCACTCCTGCTTCGATCAGATAGCTCTTTGGCAGCGCGCTAATCACGACTGCGTTGCAGATTTGCCTATTTCTCCTTCTATTCGGTACAATTGTAGCCGCTTTTGAGCGCCGGTTCGTAGCCAAGAAATCGTCAGCCAGTTACTATTTTCATATGCTGTGGCTGTAATGGAACCGTGCGATATATCAATACACCTGTGATGTCGTGTTTGATATAAATTGATATCAATTGCTTATGCTGTCATTTTGATCGCCTGCTAATTGTTTTTGACGCCAGCCTGTAGTACCTGGAGTGCTGATTGCCTGTACTACATTAACCAATCACTCTCCCGCCCTTCTCTCTCTATCTGTCCTGCTTTTTCAGTTTTTGTAAACCGTTCAGCGATCTTTACCATTTCCGTCTTTTCACTCATGAATGCAAAATAGCGGAACACTGTATTGCGACGCGAGACGATGCACGCAGAAGCGCAGCGTAAGAACTGCTTAGTTACGACTACGAGAAAGTTACAATCAAAGGACCGACGTTGACGGGCTCGTGCACAGCCCGTAAACGGCTTGCGTAATTTAGGAACCCTTTGAGCGTAAGCCTTACAGCGGGTTTACCATGTATATCTATAGGTTGGCGGTGAGGTCATGTATAGCCTGCTTGCAACAGTCTGAATTTGCACTCGTTAATCGCGTATGCCGTATTTGTTGTACATTCGCTTGGTCATTTACGGCCATCGCGTCTCGAAGCTGTCACGTGAGTCTGTTATCGGCATATACTGTCCTTTTCTTTTTTCTAAGACAAGGAAATCTGCCCGGCCGTGAGATTCCAATAAGCCTATCACCGATAGGCGCATCTGATTTACTGAACTTGCATTACAATACCTTTGCAGGTTGCGTGACACAACCTCGAACAACAAAATCGGGGTTTAACGGCAGTATTATTTATTTAAAAAATAAATGAAAAATCGCGTAGGGCGCTATAAAATGTATGACATACGCAACGGGTGGTATGTGTATATATAGGTGGCAGAGGGTGCCATCTATGTGGGCGATGTACGATGTACGAGCATTTTCTTCTTGCCAGGCGGGACTGCATGCATGCAATGAAGTCTCGTTCGTGCCTCTGAGTGGCAAGATGCGTGACGTCATTGATTAGCTGCCTGCCGGATCACGACTGAGCGTGCGCCGTACACCAACCGTATTCTCTCCGGCGCTTCTCCCGCGATTCTTGCTCGTCGAGAGCCATGCCCTTCGCAGGTGTTGCGCGCATTCAGTGATTCTCGACTGCTGCCGCCATTCGAACATTGCTGGGGGAGGGAGTGCATACTGTTCGCAACCCGGCGCGCATCTGTCACGAGCCGAAGGGAAGGCGGGCAGTGGAAACGAGCGGCGGACGGTTCCTTTTTGATTCGAAGAACGGCGAGATGTGAGCGCGCATGGTCGCGTAGGGATGTTGAGCGCGATTTAGAAGGACGGGAATGGATGGGAGGCGAGGCGCAAGGCCTGCACGTGCCCTTCCCGAAGCGCGCGGGAGACTGGGGCTGCCACCTCCGCGTCCAGAGTCGGTCGTCATGGCAACGCTTCCATTGCCTCCCCCCTCCTTTGTCGTCTGTCTCCCTCTGTCGTTCCGGATCACACTGTCGGAGCAATTCTGGCGGGATTTTCTAAAGGCGTTGCCGTGCTTCCGTTGTGGACGAGGTGTGGTTGCTTTTTCACGCGCGATGGCAGGATGACAGCGCACTGTCTGTGACGAGGAGGTTCTGAAAATAGTTGAAAGGCGACTCGGACGCTATAGTTAGCCTCCTGAGTGATTTGGGCGAGAATGGGTTGTAATAACTATTTCCGACTTTTTGTCATCAGTAATCATCGTAATCATAAGTCATAACCACCATTAGTATCTTCATAATCATCATCATACATTACATACACAGGGGCACATGCATACCCATGCAGTGGAACACACCCAGTAACCCCAGGGGCACACACACAGTTGCCACAGTGGCACTTATATTTAGACTGCACTATCTCCTGGATCCTAGAAACTGACGTCAGAAACGACATACTCGATACGGAAAAGCGACGGCAACTCGCCAAGGAAGGCATTGTCTTCGAAAAGAAATCTGGAGCGACGGTGCCTGCAGCCGCCTACGATGACTAACGATGACAGGTAAAGCTATAGGGGCGGGCGACCTTATATAGTTGGGCCAGAAATGTCGCGCCAGCGGGCGTTCGCGATCAGCTCAAGTGCATTTGCTCTTGAGACTGATACCTATAGGTTAATTAATGAACACTCGTTATTTGCGGCAAAAACGGCTTTAATAGCGGATACATTTTCTTGTAATGTTCCGTTATCCCGAAGTACTGTGACGGATTCTTCAGAGTAATTCGGTTAAATTTTCCAAAGTAAAGCCACTGGAAGCGTGAAGAAAGCTATTTCCGCATGTCGCTGGACGCATTAGCTCTGCTATGACCTCAGTAAGGTGGCGTCGGTTTTTACTGGCAGGGTGCTTCTTCCGCGCCGCTATTAGAACTTACTCTGCCTGTCCGCTTGGAGCATTTTAATGTGTTTACGAGTGAAGAAGCGAAGTTTCGACCAAATTATTAGTTGCGCGCACCAAGTGCAAGATATCGACTCCCAAAACCACGCCAGGAGTCGACATTCGGATCCTTTCGCGTATCTTGTATACCTGCAGTCTATACAGTGCTTGTCTCGATTTGCGTCCCGATTTTGTGTGCGTGCGTATTTTCCCTTTAGTCGCCATTGGCTTCGAGTTGCAGCGCGTTTCGGGCATGCTGTCACGGAAGGCGGCTCTCTATGGCTGCAGTTGGGACGCATCTGCTAATCTCAGAAAACGGTATTTATCCATTTGTGTATTTAGATGCGTCCTTGTTGCTTTCGAAACGCCTCAATGGAAGGCGCGTTCGACGGTTTCGTAATGTATCTGAAGCAGCACGATCTGAAGCTGCACGAACTGTTTGATCACATCACGATGCGAGTTAGTCGCCAGAACGAGTGGTGAGCGCATATAACGTCTCACTGTAAGCGAGCGGGGTGAAGGCGCCGGTGCATGGCTCGCGGGCACCGGTTGCTGCATTCTAATCCGGGAATCCTCAAGCTCTCCAGACGACGCCGTTCAGTTGTCTGAGCTCCTCGACGGTATGTTGTTCTGGTTCGTTCGTTCTATATACGTCTTCTTTTCCGTCTGCTCGCTTGCACTTTGTGAGCGTGGTGTAAGCAGAGACGCGCGAGCATCCCGGCTCGTGGTTCGAACCTTGCCCGGGGCTCGCTAACGAGGCTGTTACGAAACCGAATTACATGCTCCCATGCCGGGACGCCGGGCACCGCGCGCCCGCCCACCCCTCTGTCCATCTGAAGTCGCCTTCTTTTCCTCGTTTCTTTCGCCGGCAACAGGTGCATGCTGCTACGCACGACTTCTCCGGATCCGCCGAACTGCTCCACCTTTCTCTATACTGAAGACGGCGATCCTGTGCACCCCTGCTCCCTTTATACCCATTTATATATTTCGCTTTATTTTACGTTATGTTGCCGCGGATCGTATTTTTGTGTTGTCTTTTGTGGTTATTAGCCCTACAGCGCCGAGGCGCGATAAAGGTATATGAATAGCCTGTTCTGCGTATACCGAATGCGACGCGTGACTTTATGTGGACCGCGGCGCGCGCGCTCCTCTGCAGCCGCTTGAATCTGTGCGCGCGTAGTTGGTGCGCTAATGCGGAGAATGAAGTCAAGGCCTGAATGGACTCGTGGTATACTTGTGGTAGTCGAGACACTTCTGTTGCGTAATAAGTTAAGCCGCAGGGGTTGGCGGTGTCGTTTACTTTACTTTTATATTTTTGCGTGTCGTTTATCTCGACCTGTAATGCGATATTCGTTTAGCGTGCGCGATGCAGCGCTGTTGTGTGTACACTGCGTGATCCACGTTTCGGAAGACTCGTTCGTATAACCTGTCAGCTATGCGATAAATTCACCTGCTGGCGTTTTATAATTGTCATCCCACATGTAGTTCACCGTGATGGAACACTAGAGGGTGTTCCATTATGTCAGTGAAACATGCCTATACCAGATGATATGGTAAGTTCCGTACGCGGGCGTCTCCGCATCAAACTTGTCCCAACCAAGGCATCCGCGTTGCCGCCAGCAGCATTGTTAAAACTGAGACGCGCATCTTCATAACTTGGACGGTACGGCGAACGGAGGGGCGACAGGAGTGACGTCACAAGTCTGCGCGTTGGCACCTGCGTCGCCCAAGCAGTCGCACTGTGCTTGGTGCCGTTCAGAGGTTGGCATTTCGTTTTGCGCAGCTGCGTGCGCGCTCTCGAGCCGTCATCGTTCATTATTCTGAAAATAAACCAAAATCAAGAAAACAGACATAGCAACAGTTAGCAATTCACCGCCACACTATAGCCTCGAAGCGACGCCCTGAATCCTGGATCGTTGACGTCATGTTTTGTTGGCACGCTGGGATGCTACCATCGCGTGTCTCAGGTGACTCCCCCCTCCCGCCCGCACACACGCGCACACAAAATTTCCCACCGTTTTTTGCGCAGTGTGGGCTGCTCTGACAGTTTTTACAAACAATGTTGTATGCGCGCTTCTGATCCTAACCTTTTGTCTATTCCGCTTCACTGTCTTCTCCTTCCGTCAACATTGCTTCCTGCCTTTCTGAGTTATCGGGGCCGCTCATCTAATTTATCCGTTTGACTTTCTCTTTCCCCTGGAAACAGCAGTGATTCGTAGTCATCCTTCACATTTAAAGAAAACTAACCTCGCTTTGTCCTTGATCCGTGATGGTCTGCGCGGATTCCACGCAGCAGTTGTGACTGACGCGCAGTCTAATGTGTGCGTGTGCTTACTGTCTACAAGTATATTGGGATCAAGTGCTCTATATGTGCAAGCGGGGCGTGCAGGGAGGCTCGCAGTACAGTCTTTACTCGAATTAAGTGCGCCCCCCCCCCCCCCCCCCCCATGCCCATGGCGTGCGAAGGTGCTTAAATTAGAATAAGCGTCATAAATTTCGATTAAGGTTTACTTGTTCGCAGGGAAACACCACAATAAATGCTTGTCGTTTTCAAATTTAGGTATCTAAGTGGGCCAATGAAATTTCGCTATCATTACACTTCGCTCACTGGCACTTCACACGAAAGCGTTCGTGTCACCGCTTGACTTCTAACTGAACACTATTATCGTAAACACACGTGTATAATTCTAGCACACGTGATCACAACCTACACTACCGATGTATGATGCCAAAACTAAGACGTCTGAAATCTTTGAAAACCAACAACGTAATTCAATTAAGACGGCGCACCACCCATACTGCGCATTCTAGGTAAGAAAGTTCCTTTTTGGACAAGGTAACCGAAAGTTTACTGACACACAATTACCTTTAGCAGTTGCTGTCATATGCTGTCGACACCGAGACTCGATGCTGTCACTTGGCCGGTAGAGACGGTCTCTGTCGGAGAAATACGAGCCGTCGCTGGCAGTAGTGCTTTGTTGCAGCGGTCGTTCTGAACTACACATACTGTCTATCTAAACCATTTGATTGTGAGTGGTCACTTTCGTATGGAAGACGCAATGATAACTTTAAAATAACAACCACCCTCGGCTCCTGGCTTCGGCACCATTGCACGCAATTACCGGCGCCGTGTGAGGTATTCTCCGCATCGCAGAGCCACGTGTGTTTTTAAAGTTCGTGCTTCAGCTATCATTTGCTTTAGTACCTTGTATTCGTGACGTGTCGCGATTCAGCGTCGTTCAAGAAAGACGAAGTTTGTTTTCGTGCGAGTATGCGACGTTTGGATCATTACTTTTTTTCTGTATTTTCGCTAAACGAAATGAAAAGTGCAACGACTTTCCCGGGCGACCGGTCGCGCGATGGCAACGCCGCGGTGAGGGATAGAAGCGACGCGAAGACTGCTGACGATCCCGTGTCCTGGACAATAAAAGAGGAAGGGTATATGACACGGCTCTGAATGCTTCGTCCGTGACTCCAGAGTTTCCTCAGCTGTGCGCGCCTGCACCCTTGCTCACATTTCTCTTTTCCTTTTAGGGCGTCTGTTTGCTCTGTTCCTGGCGGGTTTTCCTGCTTTCGAGAAAGCCGAGTCTGCTGTCGGTTTCGTGGCATTGTTGGCTGTTTTCTTCTCATACTGCGAGCGCCATGGAGGAAGTCTGAGTGTGCGTAATCACCGGTTTGTGGTTCTGCTTATACGGCTTACACACACACACACTCTCTCTCTCTCGCTGTTCTTTTGTTTTCCACGCGACGTGTGGGCTTTCGTCGTCAACGTTCGCCCGTTGGCGCCGCTGTCCTTCGAGCTGGGCACATTCCGTCTCATTTGCGTGTTGTGCTTATACGAAAGCTGATAACGCGTGTCGATCGGTGCTGGTGCCTCAGGACTGCTTGGAATACCTACCACGTTCCTTGAAGCGCGAAACTGCGCATGCGCCTCGGCGCGTCGCCAAGTCGGATTGCGCTAACCCGTCTTGGAACGCTACAAGTTAAAGGTTTAGATATCTTGCCCGAACACACACTGTCTGCGGAACCCCTGCATGAAGCTCTGCTCATGATTGCATCAGTTACAGTTAACAGCCCGGCGGCCGCATTTCGATGAAGGCGAAATGCAAAAACGCCCGTGTGCTTGAGTTGTAGTGCACGTTAAAGAACCCCAGGTGGTCAAAATTAATCCGGAGCCCTCCACTACGGCGTGCCTCATAATCAGAACTGGTTTCGGCACGTAAAACCCCAGAAAGAAGTTATAGTGAACAGTTCTGCCTTCTGTATGGTTGTGCTAAACGGTACTCTTGCTCGCCTGTATCTCCTTTTCTAAACTACCGATGCGACAGTAATGTGAACAAGCTGCTGCATCATGCACGGCGCGCTGCTTTTGCACATGGTCACACTGGCCGTGTACTTCCCTCTTTCTTGTAGGTATTGCCAACCAAGTGTATGCGCATATATGCGCGTCTGACGTGCGTGCGGATACACCGCGGTCAATGAATGTCTGCATTCATTCTTTCTTTCCTCCGCCGCGTTGACTGGCCGACGATCTTGATGAGGGCGACATGGCAGCGCTCGTAATACAGAGGTGGTCTATTACATAATACAATCGTTGTCGCATTTTGGTCCCATCTCAGTCGGCAGCGAGCACCTGTTAGACGCGCTAGTATAGCTAGCACGTGTGGGAGTTCGAAGATCGTTACATCGCCGTGTGAAACAAGTGGCAGAATCGAAAAACCGATAAAAAAAAAAAAAAAAAAAATACGCGGAAGTGCGCTGTTTCGCAAGCCGCATGCAGAGCATCTCGCGCGGCACTTCTAATTTATCGGGTCGCAGCGCTGCCTCGGCTGCCTGCAGGCCAGCGCCGATCATCAGCCCGTATGACGCCGTATGCGCCATAACACGCGAGCTGCGCGCGCCGCCTTTGTACTCTTTGTTGCATTGTCAACGTGTCGCACGCAGGCTATCATGGCGCTGCGAGCACTCCACCTGGTGCGTATAGACCGTCAGCTTGCGATGCGTGGTTTCCCTCTCCCAGCCGCGTTACCTTGCCAAGGACACGGTCGGTTTTGTTTGCGGAAGCAGTGCTCGCGCATGCACAATGCCAGTGGTTAGAGAGCGAGCCGAGCTCGATTGTGCGTCGGTTTTTTTTTCTTTTTTTTGCGGTCTGCCAAGGCTTCCGATGATTTCCGGCGGTGACCGCGCGCTGTGTTTATCGTACGCAGCATGCTACGCTGTTACGACAAAGGAACGAGCGAGTGGACTGGGCCTTTCCCGTTTGTGTGGGGGAGTAGGTGGTACGTACGGGCCTTGGATGAGGCAGCCATCTGGCACGCAAGAGCCTCCTTCATCCTGGGAACATTTTTTTTTTTTTTTTGTTCCCCTTGGTGGATGTTAACAGCAACCGTCGCCGTTTGATTCGCTGCGTCCATATCTGATCACATTTCTTTCACTCGCAAGGCGTGCGCTACGTACTGCATCGCTTCGCTTTGTGTGTTAACCAAATCGCTGGAGCTTGGCGGTCACACGAAAGTAGCACGCGTTTATAATAAGGACGGTTGCGTATCGTTGCGTCTGCCGGAGGCGCTCGCTCGCTTGAGAGAGAAGCAAGAATTATTTCCCCGCTTGCCCGAATGTGAAGGGGCCGCATGCATCAGACACGGTGCATGGTTCTGCAGACGCACAACACAATTCGGCTATAGCTAGCTCACTTCCGTGCGCGGTTTGAAATCCGTGCAGATTCCTTGATTCGTGCCGAGTATATTTTCGGCTTCCCCGGCTAAAAACACGCTATAGCATAGCCACACGAGTTCGTCGGCATCAGTTCTGCTGTCCAGCCGCGCGCGAAAGTTTGAATTCGCCGACACCGACGTTATCTCGATACTGACCTGGCGTGTTTTTGTGCGAAAGTTGGTTTTCATCGGAAGCGAATACAGTGTTTGCATTCGGAATGTGCGGAGACGGTGCCTTGTACAGTTTCCAAATGCGTTGTACTACGTGTATCTAACGAGCCTGGCAGATTGTTGGGGCGCCTTTCAAACGCAGTCGGTGTAAAATCGCGTGCGACTGCCTGCGTCATCTCAATTTATTTTTTGCCGCTTATTGCGTAATGTTCCGTCATAAAGCTGTCGCTCCCGTCTATGGTGACGCCGACCGAAATGTGCCGATAGCAGCCATTTATTCTGCGTGATGCGCGTACAGCCGGATTACTGTGCAGCAAAATGCCCCAGATGCGCCAGGCACGAATGCAATCCAACGAAGGAGACGTTTATTCTATGATCGCACGGGAGTAGAGAGAGCCGACGCGACCAGTTGACATGCGGTTCAGATTACGCCATGACTTTGGGCACAGAAGCTACTGAGCCACCGTGGTGGTGGGTTCAAAACGGGAGGGGGGGGGGACACCCGTAGTTTGGGAACGTGCGTCTCGCTTTGGCGTTCCTGTTTCAATGATGGGCCCGAGGTGCCGCTGGCGTTAGCTCAAAACTGCGCTTCCAAAGGGGCGTGGTCGACGCCGTTCCATCTTAGGATCCCGCTAGCGGCTCGCTCCCTGGCACCTTCGTACACGGGTGGTCCCTGCAGCTTCCAGGTTTGTGGACCTCATTTGCAAGCCCGCATCGTTTTGCCGGAAGCAAGAAGCCGGCTGCAGTGCCCATATGCATGCGTGGAGGGACGCTATATTGCACGCGGGTCGATATAGGCGACGCGGAACGCATAGCGAAGATGCGCGTGGAACAAATGAGAGAGGCAGGAGGTTCATCGGCCCGCATCGCTAATTGGCCGTGTTATCTATCCCCTTTTTTTTTTCTTCGTAAGAGTCGCCTTTGCCGCAGAAAATTGGGAGAGCTCTCGGTGGCAGCGCGGCTGGATTAGGCGCCAGCGTATTGGTGAGCGCGGCGCTGACGTGTATATAGTACGAGGAGGGGCTCGCGTCTTGGCGGGGAGACGAAATAATTACGTATGTTTGTTTGTAATAATTAAGTATGTTTAAACATACTTATTTGACAGTTCGACGCTTTATGGCTCCATGGTTGTCTAGGGGATACCAGGGTTTTCGGGGAGATTAAAGGGAGCAGGACATGAGAATGAGCCAGTTGCGGCGGGATGTTGGGCGAAAGCCGTGAGAATTGCAGGTGATCGAACACCACTTTACAGATGTTCGAACTCCTGCCATTGCGGCAATATGGAGCGGGGAGTCGGGCGCACGAGCCGCTAATATAACGCATTTTTTTGTTTGTAGTACTTGGAAGGCCACAAGTTCATACAGAACTAAGTTAGAGACAAGGAATACACGGCACGCATTATCGCTTTGCCATGGAACCTGAGGCTGCTCTTGATCCACATACACACGCCGTATACATAGGTTGCTGACTGTCGACTCGAGATTTCAGCACACCTGTCCCACATCCTGCTTTGGATCATACGCTTTGTGAACCAAGCAGCATAATTGTGTCATAAGCCAGGCCATCCGGATTTCTTTAAAAACGAATTGAGTATGACGTAAGTTGCGCTCTTAGCTGGTTGTGTTCATGGGTTTCGCAGTGTGCGTGACGCAGACGGAGTGCCGGCGTCAGCGCGTATATTGCTGAGAGAAAAGTAGGCAAAACGCTCACGAAGCGCTCACCTCGTGCTGTGTAAAAATTGTTAATTTGGAATTGCTGATGAGCGATAGAGGAAAGGGTCGAGGGGGCTCGTCAGCAAAGGGGGGAATGTGAACATGCCAGTAAGATAGTCACAGCAGTAATGTTAAAATACATCAGAAATCCATCGTTAAAATACATCAGAAACGGCCCTTCACCGTTGCATGTGTCCACCATCGCGCAGTGATACAAGAGAACACTCGCCAATGATACAAGAGAACACACAGGCATAGACTGGGTACATTGCCCTTAGCTTCATCGGGAGACGTGAAATTCGCCTCGCGCTATCTTTTAGGTTAGGTGAAGTTTACACTGCTTTAGTGTTCAGACGTGGCTGCTCAGAGTGGCGTCGGCGAGCTGCATACCATCCCAGTGGCACATCGAATAAAGCCAGAGGGGGAGACGCAGCTCGCAGTCGAGCCCGTTTTCCCCGTCTTCGGCATGCGCGCGCTCATTTCTCCCGTTGGTTTTTATGTCTGATCGTGCTGGCTCAACTTTTCCGCCGTGTCGCTTTCTAGCTCGACTGCTCTCGTCTCGCGGCCAGGAACGATCACTCGCCCTTTAACGCCGTTGCGTCGAGGCGCCCGTGTTGTGCCACTCGGCGCCGCGTTATCGGCCGCGTTTATCGGCTCGTTCCTCTTCTTCGCGCCGCTCACCGCGAAGGTCGACGGGTCTCTGTGCCGCCGGCTCTCAGCTGGGGTGCGCGTGCGTGCGTGTGCCCCCGGAGTTGCCGTCGCTCACTCTCTCGGCGTGTGCCACGTTGCTGCTGCTTGCTGCGCCAGCGTTGAAACCGGCCAGCGTCGGAGGCTGTCGTCGTCGAAGGCGCCACTTGGGAGGTCTCGGGTGGGGAGGAGGACCCGCAGGACGCGAGAAACAAGCCACCTTGCTTCCCACAATCGCTCCGTTTCCAACTCTTTCGAGTTTACCTTTCCGCCGTCTTGTTCTCAATTGCCCCTTCGCTTTACATCCGCGCGATTGGCTGCCAGAAATTTGCTCGGTGTATAGAGAGACATGCTTTGCAGAGGTTCCGCTCAATCACCTCGGAGGTGGAATGATAAGCTTATTCGTGCCACAAACCCTTGTTTCTTTTTTCTGTTTTTGTAGTAGCAGTAAGCAGTAGTGTTCCTTTATTGGTCGTTTCCACATAGTCAATAGTCAGGACGTTTAAGGATATTCTTTGGCATGGGCCACTATTGCACGTAACATTGTACCCGTGAGTAACTTCAGCCGTGGGCGAGAAGTATCGCGCAAATGATAGTAAGCTGCCGCACAGCGAGTTGTGACAGAAGAGCGACACTTGTGTGCAAGTTTTACCTTCGTTACTGGGTGCACATTTGCCCGCCGGGTTGGCTCAGTCATGCAGCTAAGGCGTTGCGCTGCTGAGCACGAGGTCGCGGGATCGAATCCCGGCCGCGGCGGCCGCATTTCGATGGAGGCGAAATGCAAGAATGCCCGCGTACTTGCGTTGTAGGGTACGTTAAAGAACCCCAGGTGGTCAAAATTAATTCGGAGCCCTCCACTACGGCGTGCCTCATAATCAGAACTGGTTTTGGCACGTAAAACTCCAGAAAGAACAACTTGGTGCAAATTTGTTTGGCAGGTGCGGCATCATCTGAAATCGCAATATTGCATGTTCAGAAGTCTTTCACTCTCCTGAGAGACGACCGCATAGGGTGTCGTCGAAACATCTTTCTGTCGATATATTAATTTAACCACCACATAAGCAACGTAATGAGCGACAGCCCCGAGGCCTTTGCTCAGCCGCATTTATTAACCATGTGCACTCGCCTTTTTCCTTGTTGACTATGTACTCGCAGTGTAACCTCTGTCTGTCTGCAACTAAATTCAGTTCAAGTTATTCACATCCACGATCTTGAGTCCCGGAATACCGAAGCAGGAGAACGGAGCAGCGGCTCACGGAGAGCCGACGGCGACAACAAACGAAAACAGCGAGAAAGAAGAACCGGATGGTAAAGGAAGGAAGGAAAAACTTATTGTCTGTATCGCACATGTGCTCCAATGTAAACAGCAACCGCCAACGAGCTGTCACCTAGTTTCCTATATTGTTATTGAACGAGCATTGATCGGTCGGCTGTCATCTCCCCGTCCGAGTGGTCTGACATTCGCGCGTTAATTTCTCGCGGCGCAATGCTTCATCGAATCGCTCAAAGCGAAATTGCGTGTTTTGGTTCTAAGCTGTGAGGACGCGGCGCAGCTTGTGATTCAGCGCGTCGGTGAGGGCGGAAGAGCGAATAAACTTTTGCGCACGCGGGCAGCCGCCGGCCGCGAATGTCACTCATGGTGTTTTGCGTTGCCACGTGTCCTCATCACCCCCCCCCTCCCCCCTCCCCGGCCTCTTTTGCAGCCGCTTTTTCCCCCCCCCCCCCCCCCCCCTATGGCTGCTAAGCGCGTAAGTTCGATTGCGACTCTAGAGCTAGCTCCGCCAGATTTCAGCGCAACAATTACGACGGCCTTCGCGCTCGAGTGCGTGGCCTGATTCTTTTCTCCCCCGCGTGCTTCCATCCAGACCCATCTCCCGCACTTATTTTATTCTATTGTTCTCACGTCGTCTAGGAGCTCTCCGTTCCTCCAGCTCACTCGGCTAATTTCTGGTCCGCTTCACTGCCACTCTGCCTTTGGTCGCGTGTAAAACTGGCGCACATCCCTATGGACTAACTCCGCACTCGATGCGTCACCGGCGAGGAATGTGGCGCTTTCGCACTCCACTTCCCCATTATATTTCTTTCTTTCTTTTTTTTTCATGCCTTTTCTCTTCTATACGCTCGTCGTAATGCTCTCTGTGAGCGCGCTCCACTTAGACGGCAGATTTGCCGCAAGTGGAGCGTGCAACAACCGCTCCAGCGCTTGGCAATCGAAGCTTGCGCTCCTGCTCGTCTACGCTTCGATTCGACGAGGGATAGCTGACGCCTCTTGTGCGCGGAGTCCACACGTCGTCCGCGAATGCAGTGCCGCGTTGATCGGCGTTGCAGCGACCATTGTAGACGGCAGCGACTGTAGGAGTTGCTCGGGTCCCTTCCTTTTCCCTCTCGGCCGCATACCCTCGTTTCGCGTCAATTCCGCTGCACACGAGGAGAGTATATTCTGGAAATGGTTGCGGCCACAGTGCATCGTTCGCGACCGAAACATAATAGTACGTCGCATGCTGGAAGCACAAGTGTACAAATAATACGTAAATTGATGTAATGTTCTTCTCACAAGTTATACTATATGACGCAATTATTCCGCAGAAAGCGTCGCAGACCAAAAACTAATGCGTTACGCGTGCAGGATTTTTCATTGCCTGCTAAGGACGCGTGAAACGGAGCATAAATGTACATCTATGAATAGTTCCTGTATCGAGAGCGCTCACGCTTTACACGTTATGGTCTACCGAATTTCGCACTTATATATAACTAGTATGAGAACGTCGACGTACCATTTGCAATTTCAAACAGTGCGTACCTCCTAGACTTTCGCGGCCGGTTGTGTATTGAGCGTAGAAATTGCAGAACTCTAAAGAAGTGGTTATACGTGTATGCGAATAAGGTGACTATTATAGTAGAATCGACGGCAAAGTTAACCACAGAATCGTAAGCACCGCGTTTTTGTCGTTCGTGTTGATCAGTCGTACATTTCTTTCTCGTTTCTCCTTTCAGGGTACCAGCGTTGAGTGGCATATGCAAATTTTAGCCGAAAGCATTTAGCTGAGCGTCTGCGTGAATGTTTTCGCGAGCTTCTGCTTGTAAGCTTAAAGGATCATTAGCGCGGTTTCATGTCGCGCTTGTTTAGTGGGTGGGATATTTTTTCGTTGCATCATGTACAATGAGGAGACTTGTTTTCGCGCGCGCTTATTTTCCCCTCCGTTTGTCGCTTCCGTTCTGTTCCTTGTTGCAGTAGCCAGGGACTAGCTGTTAGCCGCTCTGGCCAACGTAACGTAACTGGCGTCGCTTATCTGTTGGGAGACCTGTTGTTGCAATTTCCTTGGCAGCGTTCCTCGCGCATTCCCTGGGAATGCACAGACATCCTTGTTGTGGACGGCGGCTGGAAGAAGCGGTCTTGCAGGTTTTAGGCCAGCGGGCACGGCCATGCTGTGGTGGGACTGAGCAGGAAGGTGTTCAGCTGTGTCTCGTCTGAAGGCAGCGGTTTTCGCTTTTTGTGGTCGGCTCCACTACTTAGCGGCTTTTCGAACTGTTTTAGCGCTATTTTCGCGGTGTACAAGTATACCTATATAGAGGCTGGTACTTAAGTGCACGCTTGCTTCAGTCGTCGTTCAAGTGCCTTACAGGGCGCCTCCCATATGCTCCCCCCGGTCACTGTTGCTGAATCCGTGGTTATGCCGTTCCGATCTGCTAATGGATACCCGTGGCGGTAGCGCAAGAGTTCGTTTCCCGATGTCGTGTACTCATTACCGGCCGCTTTACATTGCACAGGCGCCTGTGCATTAAGATTTCGGAGCACGTTAACAAACCTTTAAATGACGCAAATGAATGCTGAGCCGCGCCCTTACGGCTTCTGTTTAACGAAGATTCAACCTACCTATAATTAATATACTGGTATTCACTGTCAAATGACTTTTAGTGATCTCTATCAGCATCGTTTCTTTCGAGTTGGCAGCACCCGACCCATTCACTGTATGCAGCAGCCGGCGACACAGCCGCGGCCTGGTGTCGGCACCGTCATCACCGGTGATGCCACTTGCGGATGCCTGGTAGGCCGGCGCGCACCACGCAAGCCGTATCCACTGCCACCCGTTGTTTGTGAGTGCGTTCGGAAGCGTTCGCTTAAGCAACGTCAGCATCCGTTCGTGTGTCGTAACCCGAATGACCGGCTCCGTCTTCCGCGGGGGGCACCGTTATCTCCCTCTCTCGGCCATCCATCCCAAAGGAGAGGCAACGGGCAGGGCAAGGGTTACTGCTACGTCCCCCCCCCCCCCCCCCTCCCTCTTTTTCTCTCTGCCCGAGGATGGGTTTGCGGCTGCATCTGCTTTTGTGCGCGTCCGCGTGCTGTCCCGTCACAAAACCGTACAGTGCTGGTGAGCCAGTTGACGTGATGCAAATTGGATCCGTCACAGCTCATCGCTTGAACGAACTATTTCTTTTAGGTAGTTCTGCTGCTGGGTTGCGGGCTGGGACCAACGATTCCGTAATGTACTGACCAGCCAAGAACGCGTACGTCGTGATAAATAAAAATCACACGTTCTGCGGATTACACTGCCTCCATACATTTCTCTTTATTGCTCTACGTAACGTATAAAAATCCAGTCTTGTACAGAAGTTTACAGAAATGAATTTTCACTGAGTTCAGGCTGTGTGTAGACCATGTATGGGATTAGGTGTCTTGTATTCTACTATGACTGGGCCATGGTCTGTAGCGTTCTTGTGGACACTGGAGTATTAAACGCCTACAGGCTTAAAGTATATATGCTAAAAAATGTGCCGGTAAAAAAATTTTCCCTTCTGTCTGCTGACACCATCATCCTCTAAGCTGGCCCAACGCTGTACGGTTTTCCCTGGGCAGCGGTGTGGGCACCATATATGCTATATCTCGAGGCGTCCTTGTTCGGCCCCAGAGGCTTCCAGGGAAGCGCATGAGCGAGGGCGCTGGAGGGGACGGGGGGGGTCATCGCGCTAAAACACTCTTCTTCAGCGAGACGTAAGTTGGCCGGCTGTCATTCTCTTGCCCAGCTAGCAACGAGCCGGTGACCCGCCGCCATCGAGGAGGATTGTTTCCGCCTTCTTCCGCCCTCCTCCTTTTGGCGGAGTGAAAGAAGCTTGCCCGCGTGATGCGAGCCGCGTGTTTTTTGGCGACGCAGGACGGTGGCGTCGCCATAAGCTGAGGGGGGACAGGATGGAGGGCAGTGCACTGCCACTGCTGCTGCTTCGGCAGCCGGAAAAAGATGGGGCCGAGGAGAGCGCGCGGGACGTAAAGCGGAATGGCGGAAATGACTCGTCGCCGCTCTTCTGATGTCTTCTTCGTCGTCTCTATAGCTGGGCCAGCCAGAAGAACAATGGGGCCTGTGCGCTACGCCGCTCGTGTGCTACTCTGTACGTGCGGGAATGCGCCGACCGGAATCGATCACGCGGATCCCTTCCCTCACGGGCTGCGGATCGAGTTCGGACGCTCGATGGGGTTGGCGTGGAGGCGGTGACAATTTCCTGCCTCTCTGATCACGTCAGAATTGCACTCCAGTACCGATCGTGCTCTGTGTGTGTCGTATTTCGTTTCGATGCTGTTCACTTCTCGTTCATTTTTTTCGTCAACGGCTCCCACGAAGACACTCCCCGGCCACCCAGCGGGATGGATGAGAAAGCTGTACAATCGGAACGAAATAAGCTCTACAAAATACGAATCCAAGCAGCCGAATACGTGTCAGTATATAGAGCTTTCCACGTGCTGTGCGAGCGTGTATATAGTACGCTGATCGCGTCAGTACCTTTCCGAGCTCTTCAACGAAAACCCGTAATGGAGCTAAAACCGTAGCTCAAGTTGTCCTCGAGACCGCGAGAGAGTAACCGATGTGAGGAGGATTGCTATAGTTTCAGCATGGTGGTCACTGTCGACAGTGGCGTGTGGAAACCAGCCCACGGGCTGCTTCGTTGAGGGGCATATGCGATTCCGCCGTCGATTCCTCTCCGATGGACCGCTGTACGCATTTTCGCGTGTGTAATTTTTTTTTTTTTTTTTTTTTTTTTTGCGCCGATACGCAATCAGAATCGTGCGCAGCTGAGTCAAGTAAGAGGGCCACACAGCAGGTAACCGGACCAGAAGAGCTGGACAGCTTGCAGCACTAACCAGTGTGTTGCGTAAATTAGCTATAGCTTCGTGGAAACCATGCAAAAGTACTGCCTGGTTTATTTGCTTATTTTGATATGATCACGTCGCATTATGCATCCTTATAGTGATACGAAATGTGTGGGCATAGTTTACTGCTTGGGAGTCGCATTGTGACGGTCGCTGACCCGGTGGTTCCGCGTCAGCACTTTCGACCGAGCCCAGATTTTGATTCGCTTGCACCACTTTGTACGCCGCTGGTAGTTTCGAGGATGGTTAGCGTGCAACGACGGCCCATTCGCTCCAGAAATATGTCCACAAACACATCAGAAGGAGCTTCAAGAACAATAAATTAATTGATACTGATAAAGTACCTTTTTAAAACTCTGTTATGGTTAATTTCAGGATAATAGGTAGATTATTACAAGAGAAAATGAAGCTCCGTTTCATTTTTTTTATTTAGCGCCGAATCCTCAACGCCGTTGCGTCAGTGTGACGTCACATATTTCAAATTATCTTTCTTTCGTATTTGGGCCACGTTGGCTTTGTAAAAGTTCGCGAAACCTGCCATATTCAATATTTGGCTCGTTTAGTACACAATAAAGTCGATCTTTAACGCTAAATAATTAACTGGGCCCTAAAGCAGACGCTGTCAAAATCCGTGACGTCACTGTGAGCTATATAGTGCGGGATCTTCAAGGCGGCGGCGGCGCCCGTCTTTTGTATTTTTCGTTTTTTTTTCTTTTTCTGGCTTACCAAGCGTCTTATTCTCGCGCTAAGAGTGCTGTTTCTTTGATATTGTGGAAGGGTAATTTACTGATACAGAAAAAAATCGTTCGACACAAGAAATCAAACGACAGTTTCGAAACACATGTATGGAAGGTGTACACGCAGCTGCAGTCTCAGCCCCATCGCTGACTGTGTACATCTTGCATCCGTGAATAATGAATGGTTGAGGTCCGTGTTTTGACTGCTGATCAAACTAACATGTCAGCAAAGCACTATGTTGGGCTAATTGGTGCATAGCTTAAAAATAATTTGTGGCGCGAAGTTAAAATTACCGGACGAAATGGGAGACAGAAAGAGCGCTCTTAGTCATTTCGGCAGTTTGGCTCTTTCTGTGCTATTTCTTTTTCTCTCTCTCTCTTTTAAATCTGTAACCGAGATCGTGGTCTCCTTTCCACTTCTTCGTGTTCAGAAATAGTCTCCCTCCCAGTGTTGGGTCAAGATCCTTTCGTATACACCGGGAGGTGGTGGTGGTGGAAAACTTTTATTGAGAAGGCCCGAAGTAATGAAAATTAAAAAGCAGCGTTGTGGGCGGCCTTCAGGCTGCCGGTTGTGGCGTCCAGGCCGTGCCTAGTCGCGACGTCCTCTGCCCAGGTCACCAGCCGGAGTTGGAGATCCGGCTCGGTGCTGGACAAAGCAGCCTCCCACTGCTGCGGACTGGTTAGGTGCCAAGAGGCAGGGGGCAAGTGTGCCGGGCAGGAGAATAAGATGTGATCGTAATCGGCGCGGGAGCTGTCACATAAGCGGCAGGCCGGCGAGTACGTCCCGGGGTGGAAGAGGGCAAGACGTGCAGGAGTAAGAAAGGTGTGGGCCTGAAGGTGGCGCCACAAGTGTTGGTGGTGCTGGGAAAGGGATTTGTGCGGTGGGGGGAAGGTGAGACGAGATAGGCGGTAGTGCAAGGTGATATCGTGGTACGTGAGGAGCGCATCGCGCGTATCCATTCCCGGCGGGGGCGGGCTTGCTCGGTCAGTCGAATCGCGAGCGATGGAATTGGCCGCCTCGTTGCCAGGATGGGCCGCGTGAGCGGGCACCCAGATGATTTGGATTGGGCGAGAGGGAACAGTGTCGGAACGCAAGATACCGGAGGCCGGGGATGCCACCCGTCCAACCGCGTAGTTGTAGACTGCAGGCTTGGAATCACTGAAAATGTATTCCGCGGAGGTTTGCGTGATGGCAAGGGCAATAGCTGCCTCTTCGGCCTCGACCGAGGTCGAAGTGTATACTGAGGCAGTAAGAGTGGGTCGAAAAGAGTTGTCAGTGACTGCAAGGGCATGGGCTGGGTAGTGGCGGTACGGGGCGGCATCCACGTAAGCCACGGCGGGTTGCCGTTCGTACTGACGCCAGAGCGCGGAGGCTCGCGCTGCTCTACGGGACGGGTGGTGTTCAGGGTGCATATTCTTAGGGAGGGGATTAACGGTTAGCAGGGAGTAGACGTGGGAAGGGATGGGCAGTGAGGTGGGAAGAGGGGTAAGAGGGGAGAGTTTAAGGGTAGAGAGAAGTGCGCGACCAGGCCGAGTGCGGGAGAGACGGAGGAGCTGGGCCGTGCGATGGGCCTCCGTCAGCTCTGTAAGGGAGTTGTGGACGCCCATCGACAGTAACCGAGCCGTTGAAGTAGATGTGGAAGAGACAGGGCCGACTTATATGCCTGACGAATGAGGCTGTTGACTTTGTCTTCCTCGGTGCGTGAAAGGAAAATATACGGAAGAGAATAGATGAAGCGGCTGAGAACGAAGGCCTGGACTAGGCGGCGGAGGTCGTTTTCGCGCATGCCGTGGTGACGGTTGGCAATGCGGCGTATTAGGCGGATGGTCTGGTGTACAGTGTTTGTGAGTCGAGTGATGAGGGTGGTGTGCTTGCCATTGGACTGAAGAAAGAGTCCGAGAATGCGGAGAGTAGAGACGAGGGGAATGGGTGTGCCGTCAAGGGAGACTGTGAGTGGAGAAGGCGACAGGGGGGCCATCCCCCGAGGCAGAAAGAGCAAAAGCTCCGATTTGGCCGGGGAGCAGCTCAACCCGACAGACCGGGCGTGAGTCGCCACCGCGTCCACGCCCGCCTGGAGAGTGGTCTCCATGTCGCCAAGATTGCCGGTGGTCACCCATAGGGTGATGTCATCGGCGTAGAAAGCATGAGACAGAGCTGGGATAGTGCGTAGTGCACGTGCCAGCGGGAAGAGGGTGACGTTAAATAGAAGAGGGGACAAGACAGAGC
>NC_051159.1:153250634-153315832 GCF_013339745.2 Dermacentor silvarum | reverse complement strand
CCTCAGACAGATTTTTTGAAGCGCAATTGCAGTTCATGTCATTTTTTGAATTTTGTAAAGGCGTTTACGGGGACACTAGTCGGTCGGCTCACACGAAGCAATGTCTCTTGTGTTTTTGTATCCGACTATAGTCTCCGTGTACTTAGCACCATAGGCTATTGCGGGATCGTGTGATCTACGTATCTACACGTCGCGGGCACCTACAGCGTGTACGAGAAACTGAGCGACTGCTGGGCGTCGCCCAAGCAGTCGCACTGTGCTTGGTGCCGTTCAGAGGTTGGCATTTCGTTTTGCGCAGCTGCGTGCGCGCTCTCGAGCCGTCATCGTTCATCATTCTGAAAAGAAACCAAAATCAAGAAACAGACATAGCAACAGTTAGCAATTCACCGCCACACTATAGCCTCGAAGTGACGCCCTGAATCCTGGATCGTTGACGTCATGTTTTGTTAACACGCTGGGATGCTACCATCGCGTGTCTCAGGTGACTCCCCCCCCCCCCCCCCCTCCCGCCCGCACACACGCGCACACACAATTTCCCACCGTTTTTTGCGCTGTGTGGGCTGCTCTGACAGTTTTTACAAACAATGTTGTATGCGCGCTTCTGATCCTAACCTTCTGTCTATTCCGCTTCACTACGTCTTCTCCTTCCGTCAGCATTGCTTCCTACCCGCCGCGGTAGCTCAGTCAGCTAAGGCGTTGCGCTGCTGAGCTCGAGATCGCGGGATCGAATCCCGGCCGCGGCGGCCGCATTTCGATGGAGGCGAAATGCAAAAACGCCCGTGTGCTTGCGTTGTAGTGCACGTTAAAGAACCCCAGGTGGTCAAAATTAATCCGGAGCCCTCCACTACGGCGTGCCTCATAATCAGAACTGGTTTTGGCACGTAAAACCCCAGAAAGAAGAAGCATTGCTTCCTGCCTTTCTAAGTTATCGGGGCCGCTCTTCTAATTTATCCGTTTGACTTTCTCTTTCCCCTGGAAACATTTGTGATTCATAGTCATCCTTCACATTTAAAGAAAACTAACCTCGCTTTGTCCTTGATCCGTGATGGTCTCCGCAGATTCCACGCTGCAGTTGTATGTGTGCGTGTGCTTACTGTCTACAAGTATATTGGGATCAAGTGCTCTATATGTGCAAGCGGGGGCGTGCAGGGAGGCTCGCAGTACAGTCTTTACACGAATTAAGTGCGCCTCCCCCCCCATGCCCATGGCGTGCGAAGGTGCTTAAATTAGAATAAGCGTCATAAATTTCGATTAAGGGTTACTTGTTCGCAGGGACACACCACAATAAATGCTTGTCGTTTTCAAAATTAGGTATCTTAGTGGGCCAATGAAATTTCGCTATCATTACACTTCGCTCACTGGCACTTCACACGAAAGCGTTCGTGTCACCGCTTGACTTCTAACTGAACACTATTATCGTAAACACACGTGTATAATTCTAGCACACGTGATGACAACCTAAACTACCGATGTATGATGCCAAAACTAAGACGTCTGAAATCTTTGAAAACCAACAACGTAATTCAATTAAGACGGTGCACCACCCATACTGCGCATTCTAGGTAAGAAAGTTCCTTTTTGGACAAGGTAACCGAAAGTTTACTGACACACAATTACCTTTAGCAGTTGCTGTCATATGCTGTCGACACCGAGACTCGATGCTGTCACTTGGCCTGTAGAGACGGTCTCTGTCGGAGAAATACGAGCCGTCGCTGGCAGTGTGCTTTGTTGCAGTGGTCGTTCTGAACTACATATACTGTCTATCTAAACCATTTCATTGTGAGTGGTCACTTTCGTATGGAAGACGCAATGGTAACTTTAAAATAACAACCATCCTCGGCTCCTGGCTTTGGCACCATTGCACGCAATTACCGACGCCGTGTGAGGTATTCTCCGCATCGCAGAGCCACGCGTGTTTTTAAAGTTCGTGCTTCAGCTATCATTTACTTTTTAGTACCTTGTATTCGTGACGTGTCGCGATTCAGCGTCGTTCAAGAAAGACGAAGTTTGTTTTCGTGCGAGTATGCGACGTTTGGATCATTACCTTTTTCTGTATTTTCGCTAAACGAAATGAAAAGTGCAACGACTTTCCCGGGCGACCGGTCGCGCGATGGCAACGCCGCGGTGAGGGATAGAAGCGACGCGAAGACTGCCGACGATCCCGTGTCCTGGACAATAAGAGAGGAAGGGTATATGACACGGCTCTGAATGCTTCGTCCGTGACTCCAGAGTTTCCTCAGCTGTGCGTGCCTACACCCTTGCTCACATTTCTCTTTTCCTTTTAGGGCGTCTGTTTGCTCTGTTCCTGGCGGGTTTTCCTGCTTTCGAGAAAGCCGAGTCTGCTGTCGGTTTCGTGGCATTGTTGCCTGTTTTCTTCTCATACTGCGAGCGCCATGGAGGAAGTCTGAGTGTGCGTAATCACCGGTTTGTGGTTCTGCTTATACGGCGCACACACACACTCTCTCTCTCTCGCTGTTCTTTTGTTTTCCACGCGACGTGTGGGCTTTCGTCGTCAACGTTCGCCCGTTGGCGCCGCTGTCCTTCGAGCTGGGCACATTCCGTCTCATTTGCGTGTTGTGCTTGTGCTTATACGAAAGCTGATAACGCGTGTCGGTCGGTGCTGGTGCCTCAGGACTGCTTGGAATACCTACCACGTTCCTTGAAGCGCGAAACTGCGCATGCGCCTCGGCGCGTCGCCAAGTCGGATTGCGCTAACCCGTCTTGGAACGCTACAAGTTAAAGGTTTAGATATCTTGCCCGAACACACACTGTCTGCGGAACCCCTGCATGAAGCTCTGCTCATGATTGCATCAGTTATAGTGAACAGTTCTGCCTTCTGTATGGTTGTGCTAAACTGTACTCTTGCTCGCCTGTATCTCCTTTTCTAAACTACCGATGCGTCAGTAATGTGTACAAGCTGCTGCATCATGCACGGCGCGCTGCTTTTGCACATGGTCACACTGGCCGTGTACTTCCCTCTTTCTTGTAGGTATTGCCAAGTGTATGCGCATATATGCGTGTCTGACGTGCGTGCGGATACACAGCGGTCAATGGATGTCTGCATTCAATTCTTTCATTCTTTCCTCCGCCGCGTTGACTGGCCGACGATCTTGATGAGGGCGACATGGCAGCGCACGTAATACAAATGTGGTCTATTACATAATGCAATCGTTGTCGCACTTTGGTCCCATCTCAGTCGGCAGCGAGCACCTGTTAGACGCGCTAGTATAGCTAGCACGTGTGGGAGTTCGAAGATCGTTACATCGCCGTGTGAAACAAGTGGCAGAATCGAAAAACCGATTGAAAAAAAAAAAAAAAGATACGCGGAAGTGCGCTGTTTCGCAAGCCGCATGCAGAGCACCTCGCGCGACACTTCTAATTTATCGGGTCGCAGCGCTGCCTCGGCTGCCTGCAGGCCAGCGCCGATCATCAGCCCGTATGACGCCGTATGCGCCATAACACGCGAGCTGCGCGCGCCGCCTTTGTACTCTTTGTTGCATTGTCAACGTGTCGCACGCAGGCTATCATGGCGCTGCGAGCACTCCACCTGGTGCGTATAGACCGTCAGCTTGCGATGCGTGGTTTCCCTCTCCCAACCGCGTTACCTTGCCAAGGACACGGTCGGTTTTGTTTGCGGAAGCAGTGCTCGCGCATGCACAATGCCAGTGGTTAGAGAGCGAGCCGAGCTCGATTGTGCGTCGGTTTTTTTTCTTTTTTGCGGTCTGCCAAGGCTTCCGATGATTTCCGGCGGTGACCGCGCGCTGTGTTTATCGTACGCAGCATGCTACGCTGTTACGACAAAGGAACGAGCGAGTGGACTGGGCCTTTCCCGTTTGTGTGGGGGAGTAGGTGGTACGTACGGGCCTTGGATGAGGCAGCCATATGGCACGCAAGAGCCTCCTTCATCCTGGGAACATTTTTTTTTTTTTTTTGTTCCCCTTGGTGGATGTTAACAGCAACCGTCGCCGTTTGATTCGCTGCGTCCATATCTGATCACATTTATTTCACTCGCAAGGCGTGCGCTACGTACTGCATCGCTTCGCTGTGTGTGTTAACCAAATCGCTGGAGCTTGGCGGTCACACGAAAGTAGCGCGCGTTTATAATAAGGACGGTTGCGTATCGTTGCGTCTGCCGGAGGCGCTCGCTCGCTTGAGAGAGAAGCAAGAATTATTTCCCCGCTTGCCCGAATGTGAAGGGCCGCATGCATCAGACACGGTGCATGGTTCTGCAGACGCACAACACAATTCGGCTATAGCTAGCTCACTTCCGTGCGCGGTTTGAAATCGGTGCAGATTCCTTGCTTCGTGCCGAGTATATTTTCGCCTTCCCCGGCTAAAAACACGCTATAGCATAGCCACACGGGTTCGTCGGCATCAGTTCTGCTGTCCAGCCGCGTGCGAAAGTTTGAATTCGCCGACACCGACGTTATCTCGATACTGACCTGGCGTGTTTTTGTGCAAAAGTTGGTTTTCATCGGAAGCGAATACAGTGTTTGCATTCGGAATGTGCGGAGACGGGACCTTGTACAGTTTCCAAATGCGTTGTAATTACGTGTATATGCGTTGTAATTACGTGTACGGGAGGTTGTTGGGGCGCCTCTCAAACGCAGTCGGTGTAAAATCGCGTGCGACTGCCTGGTTATCTCAATTTATTTTTTGCTGCTTATTGTGTATATGTTCCGTCATAAAGCTGTCGCTCCCGTTTATGGTAAGGCCCACCGAAATGTGCCGATAGCAGCCATTTATTCTGCGTGATGCGCGTACAGCCGGAATTCTGTGCAGCAAAATGCCCCAGCGGCGCCAGGCACGAATGCAATCAAACGAAGGAGACGTTTATTCTGTGATCGCACGGGAGTAGAGAGCCGACGCGACCAGTTGACATGCGGTTCAGATTACGCCATGACTTTGGGCACAGAAGCTACTGAGCCACCGTGGTGGTGGGTTCAAAACGGGGGGACACCCGTAGTTTGCGAACGTGCGTCTCGCTTTGGCGTTCCTGTTTCAATGATGGGCCCGAGGTGCCGCTGGCGTTAGCTCAAAACTGCGCTTCCAAAGGGGCGTGGTCGACGCCATTCCATCTTAGGATCCCGCTAGCGGCTCGCTCCCTGGCACCTTCGTACACGGGTGGTCCCTGCAGCTTCCAGGTTTGTGGACCTCATTTGCAAGCCCGCATCGTTTTGCCGGAAGCAAGAAGCCGGCTGCAGTGCCCATATGCATGCGTGTAGGGACGCTATATTGCACGCGGGTCGATATAGGCGACGCGGAACGCATAGCGAAGATGCGCGTGGAACAAATGAGAGAGGCGGGAGGTTCATCGGCCCGCATCGCTAATTGGCCGTGTTATCTATCTTTTTTTTTTTTCGTAAGAGTTGTCTTTGCCGCAGAAAATTGGGAGAGCTCTCGGTGGCAGCGCGGCTGGATTAGGCGCCAGCGTATTAGTGAGCGCGGCGCTGACGTGTATGTAGTACGAGAAGGGGCTCGCGTCTTGGCGGCGTGACAAAATAATTACGTATGTTTGTTTGTAATAATTAAGTATGTTTAAACATACTTATTTGACAGTTCGACGCTTTATGGCTCCATGGTGGTCCTTTAGGGGATACCAGGGTTTTCGGGGAGATTAAAGGAAGCAGGACATGAGAATGAGCCAGTTGCGGCGGGATGTTGGGTGAAAGCCGTGAGAATTGCAGGTGATCGAACACCACTATACAGATGATCGAACTCCTGCCATTGCGGCAATATGAAGCGGGGAGTCGGGCGCACGAGCCGCTAATATAACGCATTTTTTTGTTTGTAGTACTTGGAAGGCCACAAGTTCATACAGAACTAAGTTAGAGACAAGGAATACACGGCACGCATTATCGCTTTGCCATGGAACCTGAGGCTGCTCTTGATCCACATACACACGCCGTATACATAAGTTGCTGACTGTCGACTCGAGATTTCAGCACACCTGTCCCACATCCCGCTTTGGATCATACGCTTTGTGAACCAAACAGCATAATTGTGTCATAAGCCAGGCCATCCGGATTTCTTTAAAAACGAATTGAGTATGACGTAAGTTGCGCTCTTAGCTGGTTGTGTTCATGGGTTTCGCAGTGTGCGTGACGCAGACGGAGTGCCGGCGTCAGCGCGTATATTGCTGAGAGAAAAGTAGGCAAAACGCTCACGAAGCGCTCACCTCGTGCTGTGTAAAAATTGTTAATTCGGAATTGCTGATGAGCAATAGAGGAAAGGGTCGAGGGGGCTCGTCAGCAAAGGGGGGAATGTGAACATGCCAGTCAGATAGTCACAGCAGTAATGTTAAAATACAGCAGAAATCAGCCGGTAGAGACGGCCCTTCACCGTTGCAGGTGTCCACCATCGCGCAGTGATACAAGAGAACACTCGCCAATGATTCAAGAGAACATACAGGCATAGACTGGGTGCATTGCTCTTAGCTTCATCGGGAGACGTAAAATTCGCCTCGCGCTATCTTTTAGGTTAGGTGAAGTTGCTTTAGTGTTCAGACGTGGCTGCTCCGAGTGGCGTCGGCGAGCTGCATGCCCTCCCAGTGGCGCATGTCAAATAAAGCCAGAGGGGGAGACGCAGTCGAGCCCGTTTTCCCCGTCTTCGGCATGCGCGCGCTCATTTCTCCCGTTGGTTTTTATGTCTGATCGTGCTCGCTCAACTTTTCGCCGTGTCGCTTTCTAGCTCGACTGCTCTCGTCTCGCGACCAGGAACGATCACTCGCCCTTTAACGCCGTTGCGTCGAGGCGCCCGTGTTGTGCCACTCGGCGCCGTGTTATCGGCCGCGCTTATCGGCTCGTTCCTCTTCTTCGCGCCGCTCACCGCGAAGGTCGACGGGTCTCTGTGCCGCCGGCTCTCAGCTGGGGCGTGCGTGCGTGTGCCCCCGGAGTTGCCGTCGCTCACTCTCTCGGCGTGTGCCACGTTGCTGCTGCTTGCTGCGCCAGCGTTGAAACCGGCCAGCGTCGGAGGCTGTCGTCGTCGAAGGCGCCACTTGGGAGGTCTCGGGTGGGGAGGAGGACCCGCAGGACGCGAAAACAAGCCACCTTGCTTCCCAACAATCGCTCCGTTTCCAACTCTTTCGAGTTTACCTTTCCGCCCTCTTGTTCTCAATTGCCCCTTCGCTTTACATCCGCGCGATTGGCTGCCAGAAATTTGCTCGGTGTATAGAGAGAAAGACATGCTTTGCAGAGGTTCCGCTCAATCTCCTCGGAGGTGGAATGATAAGCTTATTCGTGCCACAAACCCTTGTTTTTTTTTTTTTTTTTTTTTTTTTTTTTTTTTTTTTTGTAGTAGCAGTAAGCAGTAGTGTTCCTTTATATTGCACGTAACATTGTACCCGTGAGTAACTTCAGCCGTGGGCGAGAAGTATCGCGCAAATGATAGTAAGCTGTCGCACAGCGAGTTATGTGACAGAAGAGCGACACTTGTGTGCAAGTTTTACCTTCGTTACTGGGTGCACATTTACCCGCCGGGTTGGCTCAGTCATGCAGCTAAGGCGTTGCGCTGCTGAGCACGAGGTCGCGGGATCAAATCCCGGCCGCGGCGGCCGCATTTCGAAGAACGCCCGCGTACTTGCGTTGTAGTGCACGTTAAAGAACCCCAGGTGGTCAAAATTAATTCGGAGCCCTCCACTACGGCGTGCCTCATAATCAGAACTGGTTTTGGCACGTAAAACTCCAGAAAGAACAACTTGGTGCAAATTTGTTTGGCAGGTGCGGCATCATCTGAAATCGCAATATTGCATGTTCAGAAGTCTTTCACTCTCCTGAGAGACGACCGCGTAGGGTGTCGTCGAAACATCTTTCTGTCGATATATTAATTTAACCACCACATAAGCAACGTAATGAGCGACAGCCCCGAGGCCTTTGCTCAGCCGCATTTATTAACCATGTGCACTCGCCTTTTTCCTTGTTGACTATGTACTCGCAGTGTAACCTCTGTCTGTCTGCAACTAAATTCAGTTCGAGTTATTCACATCCACGATCTTGAGTTCCGGAATACCGAAGCAGGAGAACGGAGCAGCGGCTCACGGAGAGCCGACGGCGACAACAAACGAAAACAGCGAGAAAGAAGAACCGGGTGGTAAAGGAAGGAAGGAAAAACTTATTGTCTGCATCGCACATGTCCTCCGATGTAAACAGCAACCGCCAACGAGCTGTCACCTAGTTTCCTATATTGTTATTGAACGAGCATTGATCGGTCGGCTGTCATCTCCCCGTCCGAGTGGTCTGACATTCGCGCGTTAATTTCTCGCGGCGCAATGCTTCATCGAATCGCTCAAAGCGAAATTGCGTGTTTTGGTTCTAAGCTGTGAGGACGCGGCGCAGCTTGTGATTCAGCGCGTCGGTGAGGGCGGAATAGCGAATAAACTTTTGCGCACGCGGGCAGCCGCCGGCTGCGAATGTCACTCATGGTGTTTTGCGTTGCCACGTGTCCTCATCACCCCCCCCTCCCCGGCCTCTTTTGCAGCCGCTTTTTTTTCCCTATGGCTGCTAAGCGCGTAAGTTCGATTGCGACTCTAGAGCTAGCTCCGCCAGATTTCAGCGCAACAATTACGACGGCCTTCGCGCTCGAGTGCGTGGCCTGATTCTTTTCTCCCCCGCGTGCTTCCATCCAGACCCATCTCCCGCACTTATTTTATTCTATTGTTCTCACGTCGTCTAGGAGCTCTCCGTTCCTCCAGCTCACTCGGCTAATTTCTGGTCCGCTTCACTGCCACTCTGCCTTTGGTCGCGTGTAAAACTGGCGCACATCCCTATGGACTAACTCCGCACTCGATGCGTCACCGGCGAGGAATTTCGCACACCACTTCCCCATTATATTTCAACTTTTTTTTTTTTTTTTTTTTTACGCCTTTTCTCTTCTATACGGTAGTCGTAATGCTCTCTGTGAGCGCGCTCCACTTAGACGGCAGATTTGCCGCAAGTGGAGCGTGCAACAACCGCTCCAGCGCTTGGCAATCGAAGCTTGCGCTCCTGCTCGTCTACGCTTCGATTCGACGAGGGATAGCTGACGCCTCTTGTGCGCGGAGTGCACACGTCGTCCGCGAATACAGTGCCGCGTTGATCGGCGTTGCAGCGACCATTGTAGACGGCAGCGACTGTAGGAGTTGCTCGGGTCCCTTCCTTTTCCCTCTCGGCCGCATACCTTCGTTTCGCGTCAATTCCGCTGCACACGAGGAGAGTATATTCTGGAAATGGTTGCGGCCACAGTGCATCGTTCGCGACCGAAACATAATAGTACGTCGCATGCTGGAAGCACAAGTGCACAAATAATACGTAAATTGATGTAATGTTCTTTTCACAAGCTATACTATATGACGTAATTATTCCACAGAAAGCGTCGCAGACCAAAAACTAATGCGTTACGCGTGCAGGATTTTTCATTGCCTGCTAAGTACGCGTGAAACGGAGCATAAATGTACATCTATGAATAGTTCCTTTATCGAGAGCGCTCACGCTTTACACGTTATGGTCTACCGAATTTCGCACTTATATATAACTAGTATGAGAGCGTCGACGTACCATTTGCAATTTCAAACAGTGCGTACCTCCTAGACTTTCGCGGCCGATTGTGTATTGAGCGTAGAAATTGCAGAACTCTAAAGAAGTGGTTATACGTGTATGCGAATAAGGTGACTATTATAGTAGAATCGACGGCAAAGTTAACCACAGAATCGTAAGCACCGCGTTTTTGTCGTTCGCGTTGATCAGTCGTACATTTCTTTCTCGTTTCTCCTTTCAGGGTACCAGCGTTGAGTGGCATATGCAAATTTTAGCCGAAAACATTTAGCTGAGCGTCTGCGTGAAGGTTTTCGCGAGCTTCTGATTGTAAGCTTAAAGGATCATTAGCGCGGTTTCATGTCTCGCTTGTTTAGTGGGTGGGATATTTTTTCGTTGCATCATGTACAATGAGGAGACTAGTTTTCGCGCGCGCTTATTTTCCCCTCCGTTTGTCGCTTCCGTTCTGTTCCTTGTTGCAGTAGCCAGGGACTAGCTGTTAGCCGCTCTGGCCAACGTAACGTAACTGGCGTCGCTTATCTGTTGGGAGACCTGTTGTTGCAATTTCCTTGGCAGCGTTCCTCTCGCATTCCTTGGGAATGCACAGACATCCTTGTTGTGGACGGCGGCTGGAAGAAGCGGTCTTGCAGGTTTTAGGCCAGCGGGCACGGCCATGCTGTGGTGGGACTGAGCAGGAAGGTGTTCAGCTGTGTCTCGTCTGAAGGCAGCGGTTTTCGCGTTTTGTGGTCGGCTCCACACTTAGCGGCTTTTCGAACTGTTTTTGCGCTCTTTTGGCGGTATGCAAGTATACCTACGTTATAGAGGCTGGTACTTAAGTGCACGCTTGCTTCAGTCGTCGTTCAAGTGCCTTACAGGGCGCCTCCCATATGCTCCCCCCGGTCACTGTTGCTGAATCCGTGGTTATGCCGTTCCGATCTGCTAATGGATACCCGTGGCGGTAGCGCAAGAGCTCGTTTCCCGATGTCGTGTACTCATTACCGGCCGCTTTCCGTTGCACAGGCGCCTGTGCATTAAGATTTCGGCGCACGTTAACAAACCTTTAAATGACGCAAATGAATGCTGAGCCGCGCCCTTACGGCCTCTGTTTAACGAAGATTCAACCTACCTATAATTAATATACTGGTATTCACTGTCAAATGACTTTTAGTGATCTCTATCAGCATCGTTTCTTTCGAGTTGGCAGCACCCGACCCATTCACTGTATGCAGCAGCCAGCGACACAGCCGCGGCCTGGTGTCGGCACCGTCATCACCGGTGATGCCACTTGCGGATGCCTGGTAGGCCGGCGCGCACCACGCAAGCCGTATCCACTGCCACCCGTTGTTTGTGAGTGCGTTCGGAAGCGTTCGCTTAAGCAACGTCAGCATCCGTTCGCGTGTCGTAACCCGAATGACCGGCTCCGTCTTCCGCGGGGGGCACCGTTATCTCCCTCTCTCGGCCATCCATCCCAAAGGAGAGGCAACGGGCAGGGCAAGGGTTACTGCTACGCCCCCCCCCCCCCCCCCCCCTTCTTTTCCTCTCTGCCCGAGGATGGGTTTGCGGCTGCATCTGCTTTTGTGCGCGTCCGCGTGCTGTCCCGTCACAAAACCGTCCAGTGCTGGTGAGCCAGTTGACGTGATGCAAATTGGATCCGTCACAGCTCATCGCTTGAACGAACTATTTCTTTTAGGTAGTTCTGCTGCTGGGTTGCGGGCTGGGACCAACGATTCGGTAATGTACTGACCAGCCAAGAACGCGTGCGTCGTGATAAATAAAAATCACACGTTCTGCGGATTACACTGCCTCCATACATTTCTCTTTATTGCTCTACGTAACGTATAAAAATCCAGTCTTGTACAGAAGTTTACAGAAATGAATTTTCACTGAGTTCAGGCTGTGTGTAGACCATGTATGGAATTAGGGGTCTTGTATTCTGCTATGACTGGGCCATGGTCTGTAGCGTTCTTGTGGACACTGGAGTATTAAACGCCTACACTGCAGGCTTAAAGTATATATGCTAAAGAATGTGCCGGTAAAAAAATTTCCCTTCTGTCTGCGGACACCATCATCTTCTAAGCTGGCCCAACGCTGTACGCTTTTCCCTGGGCAGCGGTGTGGGCACCATATATGCTATATCTCGAGGCGTCCTTGTTCGGCCCCAGAGGCTTCCAGGGAAGCGCATGAGCGAGGGCGCTGGAGGGGACTGGGGGGTCATCGCGCTAAAACACTCTTCTTCAGCGAGACGTAAGTTGGCCGGCTGTCATTCTCTTGCCCAGCTAGCAACGAGCCGGTGACCCGCCGCCATCGAGGAGGATTGTTTCCGCCTTCTTCCGCCCTCCTCCTTTTGGCGGAGTGAAAGAAGCTTGCCCGCGTGATGCGAGCCGCGTGTTTTTTGGCGACGCAGGACGGTGGCGTCGCCATAAGCCGAGGGGGGACAGGACGGAGGGCAGTGCACTGCCACTGCTGCTGCTTCGGCCGCCGGAAAAAGATGGGGCCGAGGAGAGCGCGCGGGACATAAAGCGGAATGGCGGAAATGACTCGTCGCCGCTCTTCTGATGTCTTCTTCGTCGTCTCTATAGCTGGGCCAACCAGAAGAACAATGGGGCCCGTGACCTGTGCGCTACGCCGCTCGTGTGCTACTCTGTACGTGCGGGAATGCGCCGACCGGAATCGATCACGCGGATCCCTTCCCTCACGGGCTGCGGATCGAGTTCGGACGCTCGATGGGGTTGGCGTGGAGGCGGTGACAATTTCCTGCCTCTCTGATCACGTCAGAATTGCACTCCAGTACCGATCGTGCTCTCTGTGTGTCGTATTTCGTTTCGATGCTGTTCACTTCTCGTTCATTTTTTCGTCAACGGCTCCCACAAAGACACTCCCCGGCCACCCCGGCCACCCAGCGGGATGGATGAGAAAGCTGTACAATCGGAACGAAATAAGCTCTACAAAATACGAATCCAAGCAGCCGAATACGTGTCAGTAGATAGAGCTTTCCACGTGCTGTGCGAGCGTGTATATAGTACGCTGATCGCGTCAGTACCTTTCCAAGCTCTTCAACGAAAACCCGTAATGGAGCTAAAACCGTAGCTCAAGTTGTCCTCGAGACCGCGAGAGAGTAACCGATGCTATAGGAGGATTGCTAATTTGCTATAGTTTCAGCATGGTGGTCACTGTCGACAGTGGCGTGTGGAAACCAGCCCAAGGGCTGCTTCGTTTAGGGGCATATGCGATTCCGCCGTCGATTCCTCTCCGATGGACCGCTGTACGCATTTTCGCGTGTGTAATTTTTTTTGCGCCGATACGCAATCAGAATCGTGCGCAGCTGAGTCACGTAAGAGGGCCACACAGCAGGTAACCGGACCAGAAGAGCTGGACAGCTTGCAGCACTAACCAGTCTATTGCGTAAATTAGCTATAGCTTCGTGGAAACTATGCAAAAGTACTGCCTGGTTTATTTGCTTATTTTGATATCACGTCGCATTATGCATCCTTATAGTGATACGAAATGTGTGGGCCTAGTTTACTGCTTGGGAGTCGCACTGTGACGGTCGCTGACCCGGTGATTCCGCGTCAGCACTTTCGACCGAGCCCAGATTTTGATTCGCTTGCACCACTTTGTACGCCGCTGGTAGTTTCGAGGATGGTTAGCGTGCAACGACGGCCCATTCGCTCCAGAAATATGTGCACAAACACATCAGAAGGAGCTTCAAGAACAATAAATTAATTGATACTGATAAAGTACCTTTTTAAAACTCTGTTATGGTTAATTTAAGGATAATAGGTCGATTATTACAAGAGAAAATGAAGCTCCGTTTCATTTTTTGAATTTAGCGCCGAATCCTCAACGCCGTTGCGTCAGTGTGACGTCACATATTTCAAATTATCTTTCTTTCGTATTTGGGCCACGTTGGCTATGTAAAAGTTCGCGAAACTTGCCATATTCAATATTTGGCTCGTTTAGTACACAATAAAGTCGATCTTTAACGCTAAATAATTAACTGGGCCCTAAAGCAGACGCTGTCAAAATCCGTGACGTCACTGTGAGCTATATAGTGCGGGAACTTCAAGGCGGCGGCGGCGCCCGTCTTTTGTATTTTTCGTTTTTTTTTTTTTTTTTTTTCTGGCTTACCAAGCGTCTTATTCTCTCGCTAGTAGTGGTGTTTCTTTGATATTGTGGAAGGGTAATTTACTGATACAGAAAAAATTCGTTCGACACAAGAAATCAAACGACAGTTTCGAAACACATGTATGGAAGGTGTACACGCAGCTGCAGTCTCAGCCCCATCGCTGACTGTGTACATCTTGCATCCGTCAATAATGAATGGTTGAAGTCAGTGTTTTGACTGGTGATCAAACTAACATGTCAGCAAAGCACTATGTTGGGCTAATTGGTGCATAGCTTAAAAATAATTTGTGGCTGCGAAGTTAAAATTACCGGAAGAAATGGGAGACAGAAAGAGCGCTCTTAGTCATTTCGGCAGTTTGGCTCTTTCTGTGCTATTTCTTTTTCTCTCTCTCTCTCTTTAAATCTGTAACCGAGATCGTGGTCTCCTTTCCACTTCTTCGTGTTCAGAAATAGTCTCCCTCCCAGTGTTGGGTCAAGATCCTTTCGTATACACCGGGAGCGCTGTCCCCGAAAAGAGTTGAGCGGAGAGACGGTTGCTCTATACGGCGGCGCGTTGGCGCCGTTTACTCCTACACTGCAGTAGTAATCTCCCTCCTCTGCATGCGCGCGGCGACTTGCTCTACGCGTGTATATCTCCAGTCGACGTGCGTGCCGACGCCTTTTCGTCGTCGTCGTCGTCATGGTGCCGCCGTTGCAGGACGACGTTATACAGCGGCCGGCGCCCCGTCCGTAGTACTCGTGCGTGCAGAGGGACGAGGTCCTTGCTCCGCTTTTTTATCGCGCTCGTCTCGCCCCCCTTTTATTTTTTCGTTCGCAGGGGGGGGGGGGGGGGGGGGTCAGCGACGCTGCGCTGTCGGTGCGCTACACTGCGTCGCGCGCTTTTGACCCCCGAGAGGATCAATACTGCAGGTCGCGCGGTCATTTATATTTTATGCAAGCGCACGCGTATAGGGATGCGAGCCCGCGCCCTGCATTGCTGCGTGCGTGACCGAGCTTAATTCTGCGCTGCCCGTGTGGTATATACGGGACCCACTCCGTGGGGACGAGCTCGTAGAACGGGCCTGCGCCCTTGATTCATCCCAAAGTGCCGGTCCTGTAAAGACATATATGGCCAGTTGACCCGCCCCCGCGATATGTATACATGAAAGTGTGCCCCGCCCTGCGTTTCCGTTTAGCACTTGTAGATGTTGCACTAAACATCATCCACGTGATTGATGCACGGTGTATACCTGTGTTTCTTGAAGCGCCGTTCGCTGAGCCTCAATAGCGTCGTGGCGCGATTAGGGTTTTTCTTGTGCGTGTAGTGGTGAGAACGGCTTGTATAGGCTTCGAACTTATTGCTGCTTTCCTAATCGTCGTAATTGCTTTCGACCGGTCTCTTTCGGCAAGTTTTCTAAAACGAAAAAAAAAAAAAATGTTTAGGCAAGACAGCAGCCTGTACGCTGCTCGAAGTAAACTCGGGTTAAACCCTACAGTCCCACTGTGGCTATGGTTTTATCCTACAGGCAACTGCAATTGCCTGGGGCATTGCCTAACTACTGTGGTTTATGACATTTATAAAAACATAACCCAGTAGAAAACACCGAAAACTTGAAAGAAAACGAGAACACGAAGAAAACAAAGCATGACAACAAATTAATCTCTGCGCGCGCATGCCCGTGCGTTCCAGAAACCGTGTTGTCTAACAGTGCAATGGATATCTTTGTTACTGTCTATAGTGATACGCATGTTGTGCTCTTGGCCCTCGTTTCTCGAAACAAAAGCAATTCTTGGGGACCTCTTCGGGCCGCGACCAATGCTATCGCGCTGTCGTATGCCTTTGCATGCAACGCTTGCGTTGAAATGTGTGCGTCTTTCGATCCGTCATATATACGAAGTGATTGCGCTTTCCTCCCGGCATGCTGGCACGAGCGTGTGAGTGAGGATTTTTCAGAACTGGACATCGAAACTCGAGCTTCCATTCCATCGCAGTATGCATGTGCTCGTAGCTTTGCAAAGGCGCACCAGGAATTTGTCTGCATGAGCGCCTCCTCCTATAATTACGTCTGGTGCTGGTTACATCCATGGTTTCCAAGATAGGGTGGCGCGCGCTGAAGAACACCGCGCACAGATGACCTCGGAGGCCATGATCATATAGTGGCCAAAGTCGACACATTGTTGCGACGCCCTCCTGCTATACGATATCAACACGTTCAAACGTGATTATTAATCGTATAGTTCTCGAAATACATCATTCGAACACACACGGGGCGCCTGGTGCCGTTTATTATTATTTTTTCTAGAAGGCCATGGGGGCACCTCAAGAACATAATTCTTTCATGGGTTGACGGCCGCTATCTGCCGTCTTTATGGTCGTGGGTTTGAGTACTACTGGCTAAAAACAGCCGCGCACGATGCCCCGTTGTCTTCTTTATACAGGCGGCGAGGCGCGAGCGTGCCAGAGAATATTTGCGGATTTTGTTATGTGTATAATAACTGGCTCGACGCCAGCATATTTGTCTTTGAAGACTAATAACCGGTTGCCACTGCTGCTGGTTCTGCAGGCGGCACCTTTTGTAATGCAAAGCACTCGTCGATTTCTGGCGTGGCGCGCGCGCGTTATGGATGCGTCGGTCCAGTGGCTCCGACTTGTGTTCGCACTTGCGTGCGGCCGGCCCTCCTCCGGCGAAATGGGCGCCGTTCCAAAACACGCCCGCTGTCCTCGGACCTACTCCCGCCGACAGCTAGGTGCATTTATATATATACCGAGTGTATAGCGTATACACACCGCCGCTGTATACTCCTTTTCATCGCCTATCCGTTAACCGTTGCTCGCTCCCTACCCATCAATTTAATTCTCATTTAACGACGCGTGCAGTCTGCAGCTGCACGGCACGTCTATAAAAGACCGCCCAACCCATCATTTCGTGTGGCATTGCCGGCGAGCTTCATGGACAGGGCAGATCGTCGCTTTATTTCTCTTCTATTTTTTTGCACTTTTGATCTCCGGTTGAGGCTGCTGCGTATGCACCGATCTCTTGCCTCACTCCCACCTTTGCCTACGCTGCGGTGTCGTGAAGCTAGACGATGCTTGTTTTCGTCGCCTCGCCAGTTAGTTTGTGGCAGTCTGACTTGAGTGCTGAGGCGTGGCACGTGCTTCCACGCCTCAGCACTCAACGTTTTCCCGGAATAAGCATGTCTTATTTACCTTAATCAACTATTTAAAGTGCAGAGAATGGTTCATTGTATTCTTCTGGTGAGTAATTTTTGTCATAAACATGCTAGTCGCGCCAGCAGTGATAACTAAGGAATTGCTGATTTGAGTAAAGTTTTGGCATTTATGTAGCTAAGTGTGGGACCTGTGCAATGAGCTAGGATAAATGCCATGTGATAAATAATAAGGAAGTAATGTTCTAAAAACTAAGCAGTGTGAAAAACATTGCCAATTTGGACCAAATTTATTTGGAAAATGAGATGCAAATGCAAAATTTTTCCATCAAATTCTTTTGTTCTAGTTCGTTGCACAGATCTCTATGTGAGGAATGAGTGTACAAAATTTCATGTTAAGTTATTCGTTCAAAAAAAACTTTATCAAAGTTCGCGTAACATGAGGTGGACCAAACCGTAACCAAATCTTCAAACCATGTGACAAATGTAGAAAACAGGCCTAAAATGCACCAGCTTCATAGCTGGAGCCCCCATGAGATCGATGCATTAGTCTCCCTTTGTCCGTGTGGCTGCTCGGCAACAACATAAAATGAGAAAAAAAAAAAGAATTTTGAATACTTATATAGAATAAATAGTACTGATTTTCGGATTCGCAAAATGAGGGTAGGGTTGGAAAACACACTGTAGCTCCCAAACTAATGGTGATAGTAAGATAATTTCTTTTGCAGCGTATTGCTGAATGTTCCACCATTCATAAAATCTAAAAAAACGAGAAATCAATCTTGTGCAAAAAAAAAAAACAAAAAAAGACAACACACACACACACACACACACACACACACACACACACACACACACACACACACACACACACACACACACACACACACACACACACACACACCACACACACACACACACACACACACACACACACACACACACACACACCACACACACACACACACCACACACACACACACACACACACACACACACACACACACACACACACACACACACACCACACACACACACACACACACACACACACACACACACACACACACACACACACACACACACACACACACACACACACACACACACACACACACACACACACACACACACACACACACACACACACACACACACACACACACACACACACACACACCACACACACACACACACACACACACACACACACACACACACACACACCACACACACACACACACACACACACACACACACACACACACACACACACACACACACACACACACACACACACACACACACACACACACACACACACACACACACACACACACACACACAAAACTGACTTTTAAAGGCGGCCTAACACCACACACTGTTCCTTCCGTTGGCGTGTGTGAATATGTGATGCCAATCATTCCGTAAGCGAAGCTTTATCCAGCACAGTTTACTTCTAATCTAAATAGAGGGGTAATTAAAGCAGCGGTCGCTCAAGTTCAGGAGGCTCGTGAATCCTGTTCATTGCGCGCGTCGAGCTTCGTCGGCGTTACATTATTGCGTGCTTTTTTTTTTTTTTTTTTTTTTTTGTGGAAACACGCAGTCGTGGCGCACTGGAAACGGTGTTCTAAGAAGAGAGTGTTTTCATACTCGCCCTGCCTGCGTGTTGGCGTTGTCCATTCGATGACCTCCTTACCGTTACTTCTTTCCCCATCCTTCCTTAACGTTTGTATACTAGCGAACGTGTCCGGCTCGCCGCGGCGAATGAGGCAACCATTCTCTTTTACCACACCCTGCAGCAGAAGCAGCGGCGGCGGCCACCGCCTCGTTGCCATGGCAAACCCCATGCAGCTCCCGAACTGCATGGGGGGAGAGCGCGCGCTTTCTTCCCACAGCAGCAGCAGCAGACAGCGCGAACGCCTGCAGCGTGTGTCGTGTGTGCGTGCGTGTGTGTGCTGTTCGCTGCTTCTTCCCCCGTTCCCGTTATACGCACCTCCCCGACCCGACGCGTCTTCTGGTTCGATGGCCCAGACGGGGGAATTTGTCGGGGGGTATTTTAGGGAGATGGGGGAGTGAAAATTACACGCGCGATGGCTGTGGCTCGGGGAGAGCGCCGTTTCTCCAATTGATTTCGTTTTTGTTTTGCTTTGTTTTCCGCTTCTAGCGTCCTCGTGCGTGGTGTCGCTTCCTATTTTGTTGCTGTAGTTTCGGGCGTTGTTTCATTTGCTTCCAGGGCGGGAAGATTGCTTGTGGAGAGAGGTCGAGGAAGAGGGGTTGTCCAGGAGGGTACTCCATGGCAGTGCATGGGCTGCGTTCCGTCTCGGCCCTGTGTATTGCCGATGAGTCCACGGTTTTTCTTCTTGTCTTTCGCGAACGAGCTTCTATAGCTGTTATTTATATTGGTTGTGGACTGTGATGGCTTCACAGGACCTGCCGCCGCGCTTTTCTTACATTTATCTAACCTTTCTTGGTAGGATATTGGAGTAATTTGCTTATAGGCGCTGTCTACGGCACCGCCAAGTCTTCTGCTGCCGTTTCGCTTTCGTGCTGCGCAAGCGCGATGCCATGGGTTAGCGCGCTCGAGTAGCCGCGGCGCACTAATGGCAGTTTCGTTGGCGCGTGTTTGCATTCGCTGCGCGTGAATAGAAGGGATCAATGAACATTTCACACGCACGCACGCGCACACGCAAATAAGCGCAATCTAGATTTTGTCTCCATGCTTGCTAGTCAAGGGAAGGAGTCCTCAGTTCAAGATTCCTGCGTCGGTTACGGAGGTGGGGCGGCTACCGGTTTCTTCTAATAGCCCCGTTACATCGCCGCTCGTTTTCAGCGACCTCCGTGCAGCCTGAGAGCTATGACAAAATTGGACTCGTCTGTGTCCGGTCACGTTCCCCACACGTGTTGTCGAGCTGTGTGCCTTCTATAATAAACTGAGCTCGGAGCTGCGTTTCTATAACGTCTTGCACTTATTGATAAATGTGAGGGGAGAGCCAGCGTGCATTAAAAATGCACGTTGACACACGTTCGCTTCTTCGCACTCTACCGCCACATAGAAGCGGAACCTGCTCTCCCTTGACGCTCCTGCGTAACAGAAAAAAGATCGCGACCAGAGACAATCTGCGTCTTGCGCTTGCTGATGGGAAGTGCATTAAAATTGCACGACCTCAACGCGTTCATTTTTTATATATATAGTTCTCCGGAATCTCCCCGTGTCGATTCCCGTCGTTATAGTGTTGCGTCGGTGCGGGGGTTCCGTGTTATGGCCCGGCCGAAACTGCTTGCCGTGTGCGCGGGCGTGCGCCTGCAGAGAGTCGTGGGAAGCGCGGAAGTGCGCTCTTGCACCACGCAGGGTTGCTCGCCGGCTCCCAGCCGTTTCTCTCTTGCGCGCGCCCGGCCGAGCGCGCGTTTCCTGCTGCTGCAGGCCCCGCACCGCGCTCTCGCCCGGCGTTGATTCTCCCGTCGCGCCCACAGCGTTCACCTGAGGAGTGTTCGTGCTTTGTGTTACCGGAGCCTGCGTATATACGGCCGCTATACGAATGTCCTGCAAGTATCTCCCTCGAGTCTTCGCTGGGCCCATGGCTTATGTTATATGCGCTCGCTGCGGGAATTCGCCTCACCGTGGAGGACTCAATTGTTTTCCTCACCCGATGTTGTCCGTTGTTCTCTTTCCTCGTCTTGTGTGCGTTTTATTTTTTTTTTCAAGCTCGGTTCTTCATTACGTCGGCAGCACATGCATGCCCTCCCGACCTCCCTCTTGCGAAAAATGCGGCCCCGGCGAGCGGAATTCAATTTGTCCGCGACTGCATGGGAGTGCGTTTAGAGTAAATATTGTGCGCGTGCAGAGGGGCTAGCGCGCGGAGTTAGCTGCGAGCTCGCTCACCGTATTGGCTGTGACAGCGGCGGGACCCTTGCGACGGCGTTGTTCACTGTAATACGTGGACCGACCCATGAACGCCGCGTCGCCAGCCAGTGCATCGTTCGTTTGCTATAGGGCGCAGCAGTGTCGCCTGAAGACTATAGCTTGATCTCGGCGCTCTTTCGTGTTTGCTATACGCTCTATATATGCCATTCTGTATATATATATATATATATATATATATATATATATATATATATATATATATATATATATATACACGCATTGGGCGTCAAGCAAGCGGTACACATGTATCGCTGCGCGTAACGCTGCGTGTTATATTACGTTTGTGCATGTCGATCGCGGACATGCATCAACTTGTCTTTCGATCGCCGTTGGCCCTTCATTGCCCTTTAGTGCTTCCAGAGCCGGTCAAGTACGCGAGTTGCTTGAGGCACCTTATCGTGAATTACGGGCGAGGCCTGCGTGCGAGAGAACTCTGGCTCTTGGCCAGGCGCTGTCGTTAAGCGACACAAATTCTTGTCGCAGATAGCTCATACATGTTGTACAAGTTAATTGATGGTGCGTTATATCGCAAACGGCGAAAGCCGCGTATAGTGCGAGTGGTATACTCTATTTTAAGGGCAACTTATGTCAGTAAAATCTCTTTGTGGTCCTTTGATAATTGCGGCCCCTTTCGCGTTATCTGCGATATTCCCCTTCGCTCAGGCTGCTAGCTTGCTCCGCGGGCGTTCTTCGTTTCGCATAGACGGCTGCGACGCCCTTCTACGCGAGCCTGCCAGCGAATAAGGTACCTCTTCTACTTCCTGCCGTGCCTTTCAACGCGAGACGGCCCAGCCCCGGACCAGGGGCGCTGCGCTATCCGACCCTCGTCGCGTCATCGCTGCGGTCGTCTTTGTCGAGTCGAGCCATCGTCCTCCTCTGTCACGTAGACCGCGCGCCGGCGGATCCGCGCGTCTGAGGCGCTCAAAACGCGTGACGATGATGCGCAATGCGGCGTCCGCGCTGTGTATACTATAGTATTTCTATAGCGTGTGATGCGATGGTGCACGCCGTATGCGTATACGCGAGGCCTCTCCGGTCCTTTTTGTATAGCGGTGCGGCTCCGCGGGCTTTCTTGGTTTTGCTACTATAGTGCAAAATGTGTTTACGGTTTTGCCGGGGACGCTACACGTGTTTGCCGCGAGTTCGTTTAGTTCCGCCGTAGAAAGGATATTGTCGCTCTATAGAAACTAGACCGCGCCGAATGGCCGCCGAACAGCGTCGATCATCCGCCGTCGCTGAATCTAAAGGCGCGTTTGCGAGTGCTTGACGCGCCCTTGTATATATCTTTTCATTTATTGGATTTTTCGTTTCTGTAAGAGAACGTTTGTTCGGGAATTATGCACGCCTTTTGCGCTTGTTCCAGCTTGCCTCGCGGCCGAGCGCTTCGGTATTTATAGAGCCGTGCGACCTGCATTCAAAAAAGAGCGAATACTTATAATAGTGAAGTGTTATTGGTTCCCGTGTGACCCTTTGCATGTGGAGCGACGTTTCTCTTTTTATTGAGTGAAATTAGACTGGTGTGACGTCCCTGAAGAATGCAGTATTATGTTGGAGTTGCGCCGTGTTGGAGACTCTGATGACAGGGTTCAACACATAGAGTTTCTAAATAAAAAACCTAGAGGGAAAAGTGGCGCTAGTGTCTACGGGGGTTCTCCTGAACGTCGCCTCAACCTACATGGGAATGATGGGAAGTACAGGCTTTGGATTGACTTCTGTCTTGAAACTGGTGGCGTTTGCATGCGGCGCAGTAAACGAAGCTGTATTAAAACATTTTCGTGCAAAAATTAATTTTATTTATGTTGTGTTTTATATAATGCATAATACATTGAATAAAGTTTGTATGACTTTGAGATTGAAGCATGGTTTACCACCAGGGTATGCATCGTTCTGCCTGATTTAGCGCCATTGAATAATTATTTATTTACTTTCACAACAGCAATAACAACCGTGCATGTGCTTATATAAAAGATACTCATCAAATATTTGTGGGGATAAAAATTTTGTATAATGAGAAAAGTGTTGCGCCTTTGAGAGAAATGTTACAAGTGTCGTTTGCTACGACGCCTGCTCGCTGCGAACGCGGGGAAAGTGAACTTTTCTCGCAGACGCACTTGCGTCTGCGCAGACGCACTTGCGAACTCTCTCGCTCTTTCGAAAGGCTGCATCGGCTGTCACGATTGATGAACGTCTTCGAGTACTTTTAAACACATCTGCTGCAGTGCTATCTTGGACGCTTGTGGCCTCTTACGAGCATGCTTCACTATATTTTATGTTGACGTACCGCTTCTTCTGAAGTGCGCGCCAGCAACTGTTATGTCGTGGCTTTGCGCTTACCCGTTTTGCGACAGCAGACTACAGCCAGGAAGCAGCAACCTTTCCTACCACAAGTAAGTTTGTGTTCTGCGGATTGTAGCAACTGCGCTTGGAGCAAAACTAGCGAAACCAAAACTGACAAAAAATACCTGTAGACTAGTTCGCCAGTCAACAGAATACCAATCCGTAGCCTGTACTTCCCATCATTCCCATGATAGTTGAACGATCGCAGCGCCACATTGCCCTCTAGTTATAGTAATATGAAACTCTATGGTTCAACAGAACTTGTTTATGGGCCAGCTCTGCTGCGTAGTAAAGAAATTTATAACCCGGAAGTCGAAAACGAGAAAAAGCACACGTCCCGTACTGTTGTGCTCGTGTTATAAATCTTCGCTCCATTTTGTCTAAGGGGCAACTCCGGTGATTTTTCGATGTCCAATGACCTTAATAAATTTTCGAATATACGTTCTCGTTGTAACTCTGATTATATTACTTGCAAGTCATTTAGCTTTCGTGAAAATGAATTTTAAAGTTTGGTTGCCCGTTGCCGACTCGTGCCCACAAAAGCGACTTTTTACGGGCCAAAAACGACGAAGCTGGCTTCTTATTTCCTCGAGACAACGGCTGACAATCGTCATTATGACGGACGTGATAGCCGGTGCTTCTCTTCGTCTTGCCGCAGCACAATGCGTTGAGCTTGGGCACGTCAGCTGCCTCGCGCGGCGGCTTGCGGTCAAAAGCAAAGGGCGCTCCTTGAGCGCTCATGTTTGTCGCTGAAATCGCCGCTGTCGGTTCGAAAGAGCTGGAAAAGTTCCCCCGTGTCGTCAGGGGATATCATCAGCTTCAATTTTTCGGCTTTATATAGCTTCGCCCTGCGTGTTTACGTTATTATACGGTATAGTGAAGGATCTGACGTCATCGACTCATCGTGACGCGTCACACGAAGCAGCTACCCGTTTCGGTGCCTCGTTTGTTGGTTATTTGAAATTATTGGTGAGTTTCTAGGAAAATTGAACCACCCTCCCGGTGACAGGACTGTCATTGATATTTGAAAATCTCAATATACTAATGTATAACGTTTATAAAACGCCGGAGTGGTCCTTCAAGCAATACAGGATTTTCTCGCTGTTGTTGCTGCTGTGATGATGTGTGCATTTGCAATGAAATAACATAGGCTGCGCTTATAAGCTTCCACTTGTTGTAGTACGTTTTTTTTTTTTTTTTTTTTTTACCGTTTTTACCGGCACGGTATGCGTGCACAATCTTGCTTACTACACGGAACTTTCTTAACCCGTCTAAAAAATTATGCCGCCGCCGCTGCTGCGTGGCTGTTTATATACATAGTGGCGTTCCGTAGCGCTTGATTCCAGGGTATAGTTTCGATCTTCGCCGGTTGCCTGGATCCAGAACTTCCGTCTTCGCTTGTGTGTGTGTGATATAATATGAGCTGGGTATGAAGCGACCCTGCGCATAATACACGCGCTGGTAACTGTCTTTCCCGCCCCCATCTCATCATTCAAAGTTTACAAAGCTTCTGACGCTATAAAGCGTAGCCTTTTTTTCGCTCGCCTCATGGAGCAGCCGCTAATGCCTTCGTCATTCGAGAAGCTCGTCCCGTTTCCTCGGCGTAGACTCTCTCTCTCTCTCGCTCTGCAAAAAGGAAAAAAAAAAAAAAAAAGCGTTCGATGTCGGCCGCACGCGCCGATCCGGTTACGCCGTGCACGACGACCTGGCTTCCGCTGTCGCCGTCTCGCAAAGCGGCTTTTTTCTTTTCTGTCCCCCGCGCGGCTAAAGTGAAAGGCGATACCCGCATATATGTGGGTCGCGCCGTTTATAAACCGCGTGCGCGCCGATATCTTTTGCGCCTCCTTAATAGGTTTCCGCACTCTGCGGGGTGCTGCCAAATTGCTGTCACCCGCGTATTCTCGATCGCGAAGCCATCTCCCCTCTGAGAAGCGCGTGATTGTGAGTGTCCAGAAGAGGCTGGCGGAAGAGGAATATGTTTGCCTGGCTCTGTGTGGGGGCTGTAATACGTGTATGGTTTCGGCTGTCTCTCGTGGGTCTTTCCTCTTCCTCGTCTACACGTTTTACGGTCCACCCTACGCACGCTCCCATATTATACCGCGGCGCATTCTTGGTGCGCCGAAACGTGGTTATTACGCGCGCGTTTCTACAAGCTCGCACGGTTGGCTGGCGCACCTTCTTCTGCTGCCTGTACCCACTACAGTATCGCGTTGCGCAAGACGTTTCCTTTGCAGCGTTTGGCGCGTCACGGGCCGATATCACTGTTTAAGACGCTCGGCTACTGCGTGCGCCTGAATTGCGATTTATTGAGGCTTCTTCTTTAGCCTACGCGATTTATCAAATGATGGATCTCGCGAAGCGGTGAGCTCATCGATAAACGTATTATACAGTTGTAAAATGAAGCGACGTAAATTGCGTAGAACTATACCGCACTTGAAAGGATGCGATGAAGTGGAGGATAGACGAATGAAGTATTTGTGTTTGCGCCTTGGTTCCGACGAATCTCGGGCGGCCACATCCGGCAATCGCGTGGAGCTTGATTACAGTCGGATTTATGTCAGTCTCCGCGAGATATATATGCGCAAATGCGGTGTCTGAAATGACTTAAGGGTATAGCGTCAGCCAGCCTGCAAAGGGTGGATTGACTTGCCCTACCCGCTTGGCAAGATGCATGTAAATATGGTCGGGTCAAATTGGGCCAGCTCGAATTCTTACTCTTGCTTCCATCGAGTTCATAGAAACGAGGCTTGTGGACGAACCCTGAAGGTTTTTTTATGTGCATCTGCAACTGTTTCGTTTTTAACGCTGTTATGCGTATTAGCAGTGAAGTGTTAGTTGGTAAAGATGTCTAATCTGGCATTCTTGTTAGAAACAGTGATGCGCGTCACTGCAATTTTCAAAATTTGCCACTGGGAACTGGTCGTCCGCACACCCAGTTATATGGTTTTCGGCTATGCAGGTTGTCAGTTTACGATGTCAGTGTTTAAGCAAAACCCACGTCGTACGTCTCGACCTTATAGGAGAGATTTTGGTAGGAAAGAGTACAGTAAGCAAGGGGGGGGGGGGGGGGGGGGGGTGATGATGGTGTGCTAAACGCACGGAGAACATTTCAGCCACAGGTCGTATTGCAGTGCATGCTCATTTCCATAGCTTACGCGTACTTATGCAAACAGCGATTGAGGTTGGCATCCGCACGATCAGTCTGAACAGGGTCACTCCACCATCAAAACAAAATCTCGCTTGTTGACGAAATGGGCGAGATAAGACAATACCCAATACCCTCCCCCCCCCCTCCCCCAGCGTATCGATTCATGTCTGCGTACTGCACACAATACTCAATAAATCCGTCGTTTGCACTGCATTTCCCACGCTGCCTGCACGATTGCGACACGGGTGCTCCCGAGTGTGGCGTGCTGCGCGTAGAGATTTCTTCGTTTTGCCGCCTTCGACTATACAATTGCACACGAGTAGGCTAGGTTACGTTAGTGACACACTTTCCGTGCTATTGTGTTTCCACCGTGTCGCGCCCTTTTAATCGTGGCTAGTTAGAGAATGCCGCGGCGCTGTACAGCATGCGGCTGTGTTTCTTGCTTTTGGCGCTGCGTGCGTTTCACTCTCGCTCACGCGAACGAAGCATTATTCAATACGCGGTGCCTTTGCGCGGGTCACGAGGTCGCATGCTTATACGCGGCCCTTACCGTAACGGTTTGCGTGCAGGACATCGCGTGAGGAAGCTGTAATGTGGCCAGGGACCGATCACTTCCGTAGCGGCGGTCTTTGTAAGTGGTGGTTCGCCGCCTCATCAGCGACCTAATGAAGCTTTGCGACGACCTCGGCATGATCTCAAAACGTATCGGTGTCTTTCGTGCAACTTAATTCTTTTTGCCAGGTCTGGCGCTCCTTCAAATGATCGTGCGCCAGACCATTCTTTGTTTTTCATTCACGCGTGCTTAGTTTCGCTGCCCCCTCTCCCCACCTCCCCCTTCGTTCGTTACTTTCCTCAGCCTTCCCTCATTTGATTTGAATCATCGCCGTCCAAAAGTGCGTCCTGCTAGAAGTAGGTTGACTTCTTCAGTTTTCATTAAGTCTCGAACTCTTCAATATAAGCTTGCGAAAAGAAAAATTGTTTGGCAATTGTTAGATAGGGACACTGAAACGACGTCGAGGGGGAGACGATAGGCCTTTGTCTCCAGCGGATACATGCGGCGCCTGCGTTCCGCGAATGTCTTTGAAGACTGCACGTCTGACGACTAACCTCTCCAGGTATCATTGAACATCGTATCTCTGTTGAAGAGGGAAGAACCACGTTTTATCTCTACGATGAATGGGTTTTTGAATGGCTTGTTGCAGATAACTCGTCGACGAGTTCTTTCTCTAGCGAAAAAATATTTTTGTTCTTTCGCCCATGATGACTGTGATAAGTTTTAGACGTTACGCTGATGTCCTGTTCAATGCGTAAAGTCTCGGTGCGGATATATCTTTACATTCAACAGCGTTTCGCCAGATGTCTAGCTCTCCGAGGAAGTGCATCGATTACAGCGAAGGCCGTTCCCGGTCCATACTGATTTCCGGTATTGAATAAATGCTTGTACCATTCGAGATCAAGTGGCCTGGTGGGTATAACAAATCGAGCAGACGTTGCAGACATGGCACTGCGGCTTCCTCTTCGTTTCAGCGACACGGTGTTGCTTTTGGCTGCACGGGGACATATTAGAGTGGAATGTGAAATTGAAAAGGCAACGGCATTCCTCCTGTCTTTCCCTCACTCGCTTTCAAGGCTAGTTTCGTGCAGTGGCCAGACTTGCTGAATAAGGGCCCTGTGCAAGCTACAATTTACATTGCTCATTTCGCGATTCTCTTTGGATGCAAATAATGTGCGTGTCGCGAAAGCGACAGCGTTCATAAATTCACAAGTTATTGGTGCGCTTCCCTAGAAGTGTCAAGGGGAGACATTTCACCGTTCAGCGTTAACAGCCGGTGGTTCAGACGCTTTCCATTGTCACCCAATAGTTCTAGCGTGCCCGGCATTCCGGGAAAGGCAAGCGTACTGGGCGTTTTACCGGATGAGCGAAGGCGTGAACGTCAACGGTTTGTCTGGTTGAGCCCTGCGCCAGCAGGTGGCTGCACCATGCAGGTCTTTCACGCTTGCCGCCCCGCTCGTCCGGTAAAACGCCCAGTTCACTTGCGTTTACCGGGATACCGGACAGGCCAAAACCCTCTAATCTGTCAGCTTGTAGTCGCGGCCTGCAATATGCGATCACGTTGACGAGTGTGTGCGTGTTCAGGGTAGCCGAGCGGCCAGCGAGGAGCGGTCGCCCGATGCGCGGGAACGGCTCTCATCGGCGACGCGTGAGGCTCGCTGCTTCTGCGTGCCGAGCACGTGCCCCTCTCGAGTCGCTGGCCCGATGGATCGTCTCTTTCAGCCTCGGTACAGCAGCTTTCGAAATCCAAGGCCGAGTATCGGCCCTCCGCGAAGAATGATCGCTGTTTGATGCTTTAGCGGTCGCGGGACGTGTCCAGAGCTTGGTTCGGTTTACCGCGCCTCACAGAAAGGAAACGTGCGTCGATGTCGTAATTTACCAGGCACGGGTTTGGTCACAGCGCTCAGCAAAACTGGAAGCCGTTCTCACACGTCTCTACATCACATTAGCGGGTGTTGTGGCTCGTCGTCCGTATTGTTGTGGCACTGTACTAAAGGATTAGTTTGAGCTGTCATTTCAACGTTGAGTGGTTGTTCTATATTGCATTTGCTTCAAAGCAATGCGGATGCTCTGACGGACGCCGTGTGTGGGGCTCAGGATTAATTTTGACTTAGTTTCTTTAACGCGCGCTGAAAGCTCGGTACGAGCTTTTATGCAATACGCGTAATCGGAATATAAGACTGCAGCGGCCGGAAACTACCCGCGACCTCGTGTTTAACAGCAAAACGGCACAGCCGCGGGGGTTGGCGTCGAACCAGTTTGTTGCCATCCGATTGGGCAAGCGTTAATATGCGCTCTAGTTATATACGATATAAGAACGCAGCTTTCATGCACTTGATGGGCTATGTGATCAGACCATCTAATGACAAGATCGAGAAAACACGGGTATGCGAAAGCTCTCAAGCCTGCAATAGACTTTTTTTTCCTCACGACTGTCTATACTTCTACACAAGTAGGGCACAGTATAGTTATTGGTAGGCGTATTTGTTTGTTTATCGCTCTCACGGAAGCCGTGCTGCTGTCATGCGTGCCTTTAGCGATGACGTCACGAAGAGCCTTGCGGCTGCGCGGAATACCGGAAGCATTCTTTCCTAGAAACGCGACTGGAACGCAACCGGGCATTGCTAGAGTATGTTGACATACGGATTGTTCAGGTCGTAGTTCAGGTAGGTTTTCTTCTCGGCATTTTCACAGGGCAGTTCATTCCAAATGTTCACTCTTAAAGTTTATTTCATTAGCGGGCGCTACTACCTTGGAAAATCCGGAATGTGTAAAACTTTTTTTAGTCGACGCATTTGCTGTCGCAAGATTGACAGCACGGTTTCATTTCCGAATGCGTCGGGACGCAAGGGACTCGACTAAAGCAGCATGTGCTTTGTCTACGCCTGCTGTCACTCGGTGTTGGTAACTACGCAGCTTTGTCTCGCTTGTTTTTCGGAGCGTTTTTCACTTCCGCGAGCGCGCGGGAAATTCCACCCCGCATACTCGTACGCTCGTCGAACAAGACCTCTCCGGCCATCGCGTGGGCGTCGCATCGTATGGTCCTCTGCTGGCGGCGGCCTCTACGCTAGCCAGGCACACGCGTTTGTATGTTATGTATGTAGTTATGTATGCCTGTTATGTATGTATGTGCTTCGTTCGTGGCTGCTCGGACCATCTGCCGCTCGGTTCCGAAGGCGAAGTCACTATAGTGACGGCGGCGGGCTGCATGTAGCGTGAGGAGGCACGCGGCGCGGTCAAGGCCGAGGGTTGTTGCATATAGGTTCGGCTCTCGCTTATTACCGCGCGCGCGCGCATACACACGCACACACACTCCGTGGTTGAGCAGACGCGGAAGAACTGGCCTCCCTTTTCCTCATGGCTGTGGCGTCATGTCCACCACCGGCGCCAGAATGGCCAGCGTGCCTGACGTGATGGACCGACCGGCCGACCGTGACTGGCAACGCGACGGGCGTGCGTAAGAAAGACGCTGCGGGTCTATCTGCGGTCTGCCGCGCGTGGGCGCGCCGCCTGCTTTTGTCTTTAGCGTGTAGTGGAGGCACGTGGAGTTTCGCCGCAATTCTTGGCGAGGTATCCGATGACTGGTTTGCGTGGCTGAGAGCCGGCCGTTGCTCGGCTGTCGGTCTCGTCATCGGCGCATCACTTTGTTGCGGAAGCCTATCTTGCGAGTCACTGCGTTGATGGTTTCGCGGAGAATTGGGTTCGTTCAGGGTCGTGGGAAAAGCGGTTAGAGGTGCCGGAAGCGAAGCTGGACCCGTGTATTCATCTGTCCTTCCTTTCGGTAAATCGAGCGTGGCTGGATATTGTTTCTTCGGTGCCGGAAGTGGCGACCGCGACCTGTCTCGAAGTAGTATAGAACCGTAGAATGCCGTACGTTGTACGTATGTATGCAAAACTGAACGAGGACATTTTACACGATCTGTGCCTTTGTGCGCGCTCCGCGAGCGGTGCAACATCCACAGTCGCTTTTTATCGCTGATCTTCTTTCTTCTCGTCAACCTGCTGGCGCCTTACGAAGAGGCTTTACTTTAGTGTTCATGTGTGCTTACTGGTACGAATACCATTTTTTTTTTTTCTTTGCCGGAGGACAGCATTCCGAACCGAGAAACGTCGTCTCTGGAGCCTGTCCTTACCCGGGCCACCGAGTGATACCCTGTCGTTTTTCATAACCCAGTACGGTGGCGGTCTCTTGCAGCCCATTGTCCGCACGGAGCGCCCTAGACGTGGCTCATGCACTGTCCGTTCCTCCGCAGTTTTCCGCACCCGTTGTCATGGCAGGGTGCCTTCTATTCCACTGCGAGCAGCTTCTCATCGCTGAGGTTCCTCGACCCTCGCCTCTCTCTTCGCGCTCCTTGAGCACGGTTCGTATGCCGCTCGGTCGGACGCAGTGTACATCTTTGCGCTGGCTTTGTGCATCGCCGGCGCACTGTTGCACGCGCGCTCGCGTTGGCGTGGAATACGCCGGCGAGATCTGCTGCGGTAAATAAGCCACTCGCGTGTGCTCCTACTCGCGTGTCCGGGTCGCCTCCTCCTCGCTAGTTCGCCGGACAATGCGGCGGCCTCTGGACCACGCGGGAGGCTTCTCCATGGCGGGCCTTCTTCGTGCATAGCGCAGCACCGTAACGGACTCCTTGCATGCACCCCACCCTCCTCCTTCGGTTTGTGTACGCGGTGTGTACACGCACTGCTGCAGGAACAAAGCAGGCGCATCCCAGTGGCCGCGTTCCTTATTCTGTTGTCCGTTGTGTGCGCAGATCGGGGGGCCCCTCTTTCACGTTCGTGCCACCCTGCAGTGCGCATCTTTTGTGTTGCGCTGTGTAGTTAGATTACAAAACGCGCATGCCGCAGGCGGTCGGTGCGCGTTCTGTGCAGAAGCCGCAGAATCGATCGCGGTCAGCGTGTTTGGGTGGCCTCCGCTTCGGCTCATCATCGGATCGGTGCCTCGTTCCTGGAGGTTATCGGCCGGCCTCCTCGACGACTTACCTGCGGAATCCTTTTTCTTCGTCCGCGCAACCTCCGACTTTGCGCATTGTTGCGGGCTTGAACTGTTGCGCGGAACGCGTTCGAGCTCTTATTTCGCGTTTTGTATCCTGTCGTGCGGACAATACACGCAGTACAGTGCGCACGGGCTCCGGCCGGGCCTGGCGTAGCCCGGCGAGCACTGTTCTTAGGTGAATGTGAATCGAAAATACGCCAGCGTTTTTGCCTACCGAGCAAGTGGTTTCTCCTTTTCTCAGTACACGGATGACGTGAGGTGCTTTTAGACTGTCGTCTCTTGGCGTACGTGCCTATATAGCCCTTTCGCCGGGATCGTTTTAACGCTACGACATGCAGTCTACCGCTCTCCAAACCTATGAATCTACGGCGCATCTATGGACTCGCCTTTAAGGGAATCGCTTCAGCATCAACGAAGTGAATTTTGCGAATTCTTGAATTTATGCCGCAGCAGAGCTTGCACACGATCCATGCTCGCTTCCTTTATGGTGCGACATTTTCAGTTAGTACTTTTGTGTGGCTCTTGTTCTTTTGTTGAAATAAGTTTATCTCGGGTCATTCACTACGGCCCATCTTAGCCTCTATTATGTTTATCTTACCTGGCAGCCCCTCTGGAATGTCCCTGCTTTCGTTGACCCGGTTCTGAAGGACAGCTCTTATCTGTTTTCTCCAGCAGCGGCCGTTATCTGTAGGCGGAGTTCGAGATCACGCAGAAGCGTGGCAGGTCAAGTTGAAGATACGCCGTATAGCTGCACAATGCTACAATCACGACTAGAATACTTGTTGGAACTCTCCCGTGTGACTCAGCGCACAACGATCAACTCAAAAGAACCGGACGCCGAGCAGACTCAGCCATCATTGGAACTTGGACTTCGCGTGGAATAAAAAAAGGCACGTCTGCGCCGTGCCATAACCGATTCGGTAAACAGGGACGGAGAAAATGCGCCTTGTTCCTGTCATTCTTGCCTCTTTCTTTGTTCCCATTTATCGCGCCGTTAATAACGAAACCAGTGCCAATAACTTGCCCAGTTTAATGTTATCCTAAACCGCAATCGGGCTGGTTGGTAGGCATCCACGGCTTATACTCCAACGTGTCGAACTGCGCAGACGCGGCGGGACATGAAATACACAAACAGGACAGATTCGTTGTGTCCTGTTCGTTATACGTCTTGTCCCAGTCGTCTGCGCCATGTTGAACGTAAACAAACTATATATAGCCAGCTTAGAACTCTCGTGACTACAGAAGAACTCGTGGCCGTCTGTCGATCTGTCTGTCGATCTGGCCGTCTGTTTCTGTCCCTTTTTGCGCTGGCCGTACTCGCAGCCGCTTGCTGTGCGGTTTACCGCCTTACACGGCATGACCAACTCCACACACTGCATGCCACTGACAGGGCGTCGCAGAATCGAGTGGCGTCGAACTTAGAAGGCTCCACATCGTTCCCGCTTGCGTCATATCTCGTGGAGCCGCACGGTGAGTACGCAAGAAAGGGTTCACGTGCTGTGACATCGCGCCTTTTAAAAAGCGAAGCATTCTTCGCGAACCCTCGCGGACTTTCCTGACCGTCGGCGCTTGTTGTTCCTCTATATTCACGAATAGCTCACACGCTCGACAGCACCATCTTTACTACCTAATCTTACAGGTGTCCTGGCTGCTGGCCTTATTTTCTACGGAATTGCGCGGCGATAAGACGAATGATACCTAAATATACTCATTGCAACAAATATACGTCATGAACAGCACAATTCTCTTGATGAAGCGAGCGTTTTTATGCCTACTTTCTGTGGGAATCTGGGTTTCGTGCATCTGCTTGGTCGATCTTTCGCCGAGCAAAGTGCAGTCTGTTGTTTCACTATCTCCATGATCGGCCCGCTCTATAGTTGGCGGGTCGACCCTGGATCCAGTGCCAAAGCAAAGGGGGCTGCAGTCCCGGAAACAGTATAATGCGCGATGGTCACGTGGTGGGGGTTATGCGCGTCTTGACGTTTCATTGGCAGGCAATTAATCGCTACGTTGCAAAAACGCCGTGCAGAACGTTATCAGTTGCATGGAGTTTATTTAACCGCTTCACTTCTCCGATTCCAACATGTAGGTTGGATCTGCATAATTTTTTTTTTTTTTTTTGATTTTGAAAACATTCGAGTCACGTGCTTACGCTGCCTGTGGCGCCATGCTTTGTTTCTGCATCCCCACCTGATGTATAGTAACGGAATATTCGCGGATTGGGTGCCGCGGCAGGCGTGCAAACGATGCCCGCAGCACGGACTTATATAGCGTATGTGCGCCGGAGGAGCATCTAACGTATATGTGAAACCGAGGCGTGGTTGTGTCGCCCCGCGGCACTATATATCTGCGCTCTCCCCCCCCCCCCAACCTTCTCCGTCGCGGTCTCCATTAGCTGTCACAGGATTGAGGCCGTTTCTTCCCTCTTTTGGAACGGAAACAGATACCGCTTTTGGGCTTATAATTTTTTATTTCCCTCCTGGGCGTTTTTCTTTCCTTGACTTTAGCGTCCTCCTCCTGTCTACATATGGGGTCTCGGGCGTGTAGCGACTACTTCAGGCCTTGCTGCATGCGGTCACGTTTCTTGTTTTTCTTTCTCTCCCTCTCTCCTTTTTGTTTCTTGGTGTATCGCGCGTCGGGCGCCTTGCTTCACGGCTTAGCTTCTCCCTCCGTCTCCGGCGCTCTTCCTCCTCGCCTTCCTCCGCATTCGTTACATCATCCTTCTTCCTCCAGAATCTTCCTTTATCTATTACTTTTTTTTCCCCGTATAACTCCCCGAGACACTCGTTTCGAGCCGTGCGCGTATGTCACGCGTGTTGACGTAAGAGGTGCGCCACGCTTCGCAAAAACCCCCGTTTGTCTCTAGTTCGTCTCGCCCCTCTTTTTTTTTTTTTTTTTTCTTTCTATCTTTACTCAGTTCGTGATGTTTCGCGGGACCTGCCGGTGCATATTGCCGGTGCGCCGAGCTTCCCGGGCTTGCTTGCGAAACATGCGCAGCTTGCAGCTCGCGCGGCGTATACTCGTATGTGCGTGCTACTAAGAATTAACGGGTGCGATATATGCAACGACCATGTACGTGAGGTGTAGGTGCGCGCAAGAGAAGTACCACATTCGCATTTGGTGCTCCATTCGTTACCTTATGCCGCTGAGGCGGCGCACCGTTTGTGCGGTTCCTGTTGCCCTCTATTCGCCGCCCTTCCGCTGAGTGAGATAAGAGATTCTGTATTGGAATGTTAAAAAGTAGATTCTGTGATAGGGTCGCTGCTGCGTTGCGGGCATTACACCGCCCTTTAATATCTGCGCCTGGTGTAAATTATGGGCCAAGCGTAATAGCATGCTCATAAGAAAAAGAAACTATAGAGCATACGTAAATTTATTGGCCCTAAACGTTACAATGCGTGTTTGCATACACTTTGGCTTCTATACTGCATGGAACGGCTTCATTCGACGCCTTGCGATTGCAGAAGTTTAAACTGCAGGCAGCTGTTGGCTTCTGTTGACTGTCGCATTGTTGAGACGGCGTAAAAACTTCGCTTGCAATAGTCTCATCATTTGATTTGCACGTAACGTTATCTATCGCACGTCAAGGTTTCCTAGAGTATCCGTGGCGGAGAGCGCCGCTTGAATCGGAATTTCGCCATTGTTTGGAAAGTTCTAAGGGTATGCCGGTATGCAAATATATCTTTAGTATATGTCGCTACTGTTGGTGTTAAACGTCTTCGCTGCCGCCGCTGTAAAGAAGTTTCGCGTGGCCAACTTGTCCTCCACGCGTATTATTCGCAATCACGTCCTTAAAATGCAGCGCTCCCATCCCGCATCTCTACACCCAACAATTAAGTCTTCCCTGTATAGAGTTGAGAGCCCCGCTTTCGCCTGTCACGGTTCCATTATTCTGACTTTAAATGGCGGCATTGGTCAACCCGCAGTGTTGCAGTGGCCACCGTATACGTGCGGGCTTTGCGATGCACTGCACGCATTTATGCCGATGCTGTGGAGTTGGTCCGCTCGTGGATGCGAGGAAAGTGACCGAACAGTTGGAGGTTCGCAGGGTCTATACTACTCTCGTCATTGTTTTGCAGATTTTGGCAGCCTGCCAGTGCGCGCCTATTTTGGACGCGTCCATTAATCGTCCTTAACCCTCCACAGCGGTTAGCTTGGTCGGGTCGCCTGTATGCAGTCGCAACATGTCCAAACAAGTGACGCGATCTGTACGCCGTTATTTAGGTCACGGACGCTCGCGTGAAAACGATACACGACACGAACCCCCCCCTTTTTTTTTAGTATACGAAAATGACGCAGCGTATAATACGGTGCTCTATAGACGAATTTATTCTATATCGACGGGATCGAATGAAGGATTGCAGAGTGCCGCAGCTATATAACAACGATGGAGGTTAGAACAGCAGCCACATGGCTCTGGTGTACATTTGGAGCGCGTATATCCCTGCGTGTTCATTTCTCCATGCACAATACCTCCACTGCAATCCTGTTTTCAATCACCCGGTTACCGATTTGAGTACGTCCGCAATGGCGACTACGTTGTTTTTGTGGTTGCAAGTACGTCTCTTGCGGTTACCGCTTATCGTGGACCCGCATGCACGAACGCACAGCGAGTGCATCGAATTCTCTCGGAACACATTGTTTCAGTTCTAAAAGGCGGCAAACCTGCACAAACTTGGCTTTAGGCCCGAATTGGTGCTAATTCCGACCAATTCGTGCTAATTCCCATGATGTGTTGTGATCGTGTGCGGGGATCGCCGATGACTGCACTGCCTCCTCCCCCATCGGTTTGCTACCCCAGTGCAGGGTAGCAAACCTGACTTACTGGTCTGGTTAACCTTCCTTCATTCTTTCAACTGTCTCTCTTTTAACACGGCACGATATGGCCCGTTCCCATTCTGCGTCGTCGCGTGTGTTGTATCGCACGGCACCCAGGCAGGAGCGGAAATCGTCGCCACAGAGAGCGCGCGTCAAGTGCAACGCCGTCGACGACGACCGTGGTAGAGTCGTTGCGTGGCAGGGGGGGGGCCCACTCCCAGCTGCCGTTGTCCCGGTAGTATATACATACTCGCAACAAAAGGGTGAGCAAGCGGCGTGAAAAGAGAGATACGAGGGGCTTCGAAGCGACGTCCCTCTGCGCGGAGCGCCGTTGCCGTCCTTGACCAGGATTCCCGAGGTCTGCGTCACGCCGCGATGGCGGCCGACCCCGTCAACGTTTGACGCCGCGGCCGCGCGGCTGCCGCCAAGTCAAACAAAGGCGCCCGCGGCTGGCGGTGAGGTGCGACCGCTTTGGTTCTGATCGGCCACGGGCGCAGTGCCGCGTTTGAGTTAAACGACGTCGAAACGCGTGGGTCGAGACCGGAGCACGCGCGAGTGCGTTAACGTGCCCGTACGTGTGTGCGCGCTGCCAGCGCATCCTTTTGGTCCCGTTCCCACGGCTGGAAGTGGTGGAACTGTAATAGCCGCACTCCCGTCTAGTTGCGAGAAGCCATGGCTCTCGCACGTCGGACGGTGCTTGTGTAAGCGACTGGATAGAAGATTCGTTACTCCACCATTTCATAACGGCCGCGTTCGCGTCTTGTCCGTTGGCCATGTCGTACTGCATACGCCGGTATAGGTCAGGCCACCGAAGCTAAGCAGGAGCAGTCTCGCTCACTGTTTGAGAGAGAGAGAGATCACCTGATAGAGATAGACAGGAACGCAGAGTGCTGATTGGACTCCGCATTCTATGCCGAGCTGTCCTCAGCAGGTGTCCTCAGTGTACTCCTACACTTTGCTTACACTTTGCTAGGGCCACCACCTTTTCTCTAAACCACTTGAGCGCGCAATGAATTCCTTCCTGACCGAAGTGTAATTTCCATACTGAACCATAGACGTTCTCCGACTCCTCTTCTGGCCGCTTTGGGCACCACGACTTGAAGACAGATACTTAACACTTGCATAAAATGTCATGCAAAACGGCAGGGATCCCTAGTGCCACCCGTGTTTTTCTTTTCGTGCTCGCCATTGCTACCTGTGAAGTCGTCCACTGAGAAGTTGTTGCCGAGTCATTGATTGCAGCCGTCAACGTCACAGTGGACCGCGCCGATATATGCTTCTCTCTCGCGCTCTCTCCTTTATCATTCAGTGCACTCCTCGAACATGCAAGTCCGCGACTTCCTGCCGTCCACCGACAAGCGTGTGCGACGTACCATACTTTCTCGCCTCTCCAGCTTCTTCCTCGCCTTTACTAAGTCGATTAAATGCCGATAATGGGCCTCCGTCGCGGTTTTGCTGGGCCGTCGGCGTGCGCGGCTTGTCGTGGGAGCATTTTACAGCCCATCCGTGCACGAGCAGCCTCGTACACGCGCGTCGTAAAGCAGGCATCCACCCTGCCGCCGTTTCCTCGTCGTGAGAGCCCTCGGGACAGGAAGAGGGCGCGGTGCCTACTGGTCCCCTGTTTGTGGCGCGCTCGTCCGACGCACGAATGCGGAGCGCGTCAGCAGCACGAAGCGAGAAAGAGGAGGGGATGGCGTAGTGCCACGCGTCTGTAGCCTCCCGCCTTGCCTTGCACCTCTACACCACCCCTTCTTCCCGTGTTTGTTTTTCTTACTTGCCGTGTATACGCTCTATACTGCATTTTTGTGTGCGTTTTAGCGTCCACGCTTCTGTCGTTTTGTGTGCGCGCTTCCTGCCGGAACCGCGGGGAGCAGCGAAAAGCTTCTTCCGTAATCTCCCCGCGACCAGATGTGGGCGGTGTGTGCCTTGCTGATTTGATGTGATGTGCGCGTGCATCTACTGCGATGGGAGCCTCGCGCTGTGGACCTCGATGTGCGAGTCCAAAGGAGGGACGGGGGGTGACAGAGCGGTCCGCGGTCGAAGCGCCGCTGCTTTACGCTCCATAGTGTAGGCCTCTGTCCTCTTGTCGTTCCACTTCTCGATCCCGAAGGCTGCCCGACCCGTCTCCCTCAATTTCTATTTTTGTCTTAGGCTGCAGCTGCAGTAGTATCTGCCTGTCGATATATGTACGGGGTGGAATGACTCTTACTTTGCTGCTTCGGGGTAGTTTTTGTGGCCGAACCGTGTGGCGTGGTCAGTCTACCCCCTCCTTCCCACTTCGGACTGCCCGAGGGGGGTGCGGTGCGTCTCGGGTGTGTTTGTGCTTCCGTTTTCACTTTCCCCTTCGTATCAGAGGGCCGGTGTCTTTATATTATAACTTTCCTCACTCGCTTACTGCGTAGTTTTTGTTTATTTTTTCTGAGCTTTCCGAGAACTCGTCTCCTGCGCGCCTCATCAGTGTCCCCCGTAAGTGTGATCCACGACCCTCTGGACCCCTCATTTTCAGCGAATGGAGGGGACATAGAAGCGGGACAGACCTACGTGTCCCATTACAAAAGAGCTCACTGTGAAAGCAGCGTGGCTGCCGAACGGTTGGACGCTGCGGGGGTCGGCGGCTCAAACCCCGAGTTATACTGCTGGGTATAGCCGGGTAAAAGCGTAAAAGGTGAATGTCCTCTGCTCTTGCGACAGCGGTTCTGCGTTTTTCCCGTTTTGAGGCAGGTTGGACTGTTGCTCTTGCTGCGCCCATTTTCCTTCGTGGCCTTTGCCAGTATATGAGCGAAATCGTGCTCGTTGACGCGTGTCGCAAGCCGCTGTTGAGACGATGGTATACCATACGCTTAAGACTACCGTAGCGACTAAAACTTGTCGCAAAAGTTAAGGATTGCGTTGTGCGCATGTAAAATGTGAACAGGGAGCCGTCCTTTTAGGGCGTTCTTACAGTGGGCCCGTGTTTATCCTCCTAAGACCCCTTGTACAATACAGTGCACATTGCCTTCAACATTTTTTTTTTTTTTCGAAATTCACTCGCAAGCGATTACGCAAAATATTCATTCTGGGTATGAAGTACGATGCATGTGTAACTGTACAGAAGTGGTTTACTCATATTCTTGTCATCCGCTTTCGAGATATTTGACACTCGATCAATTGATCTAGAGCTCTGTGTCATCCCAGACGGCAGGAAGCAACCTTGAGGTGTTTCGAAATCACTGAGATTGCGTGAAAATACCGGACGCTGCAGCAACATGGCAATGTACTGCGTAGTTTCATCTTCATCTCCGCGTTTAAGCAATGAAATTCAGTTTTTATCGTAGCAAACATGAGGAGATGATGGAGATGCAGCTTTTGGCATCCAACCGTGGTATTTAAGTGTTAAAATTGTTTTTCAAGTTCATAACAGTAGACATAAAAACCACATTTTAGAGCGATTACGGCCCACAGTTGTGTTCGGGTCTGAGGAAGTTGTTACAAGGCCTTCGCTCAGGCATTACTCTCGGGACACCGTGTTTAAAATATGGAAAAACGACTTCTGCTACTCTGCCGCGCCTTATCTGCGAGAAGGCTGTTTCTTTCGTACAACTCGGTGCTACAGTTTTGAATGACATCACAGTTTGCTCGCTCGAATCTTGTCTAATCATGCACAGCTGCCGCAGCTTTCGCGTCGCTAAAGGTGGCATCATCGGCAGAAATGAATCTGTAGCAGCAGTTGACGACGTTTGACGTCAGCGCCCTGTACATGCACAGCGCGCTGGTTTCGTAACCGCAATCCGCCTTGCGCGCAGTCGCTTACGCCATCCCCGATTGTAGCTCGTCTGATGAACATTTCGAGAACGCGGCGCTGACGCCGTGCCGCGTGCGTCCTTCGTCTATAGCTTGCCATCGAGAAGACGCCGTTGTGATAACGCACGTTGTCGTCGATGCGAGAATAACTGCGCGCACCCTTGACAGCACGTCGTGTCGTTTTCGCTTCGGGGTGATTTTGATTTATGCGTCGAGCGGTGCTAGAAAAGATTCGAGGCGCAACACACTTATGCTGACATCGCCTTTTTGCTTTCGTTCCTCGCTCGTCGCGCGATGCTGAGTGTGCATCTCTTGTGTGCTTGTAGTACTATTTGTCGCACTCGTTTAATGTAGCGGCGGCGCGTTCCCGTTTTATTCTGGACTTGAGCGACGCTGTTGCCGTAGTCGGCTGGTTCCGTTCGGGTGATAGACGTGCACCATGTCGATGGCGGCTACCTTTAAGTCTGCTTTTCAGCTCTACACGCTTGCATTACTTCGGAAAACAAGCGTCACGTCACATCATCACTGTTGACTTGTGCGACAAAGGGGTTTTCTCCGAGTACTTGTTCTTAAGTGGAATTTCTCATCCGTCAGCGGTCTTTAATTGTTCGGGTACACGGATTACGGTTTGCTTAACAGCTGATTTTCGGGAAGAAGCTTTCTTGCGATGAGTATGTATGCCTTCCTAACGACGCAGCCGTTTGAAATCTGGCAGATGTAAATTTACCGTATGTGACGTTCGATTAATTTCGTGCAGAGCATGGGTGCAATGTCATTACACCTTGACCCTCTTTATAAAGGCGCACGTTCTCGCATTATGCGCACCCACAAAACATACAACGCTGCGATCGATGTATCATTTAGACTCGACAGAAAATGGGCAATACGTCGCGGGCATGCACTGCACTGCAATTTATATTTAAATGTTAGCGCACAAAAATATGAAAGTGTGCACGTGTATAACTGGTATACTACGTCGCGAATGTATATAGTCGCATGGTGGTACAGTCGCGTTCAATATGAGCTGCAGCACAGTGCCCGTGGATGAAGGGGTGCCAAGGCTAAATGGCGACGCCGACATGCGAAAAATTTGAGAAATAAACGCCTTTCTATAATTGACGCCGGATTTTCTGCGACACGGGGCCCTTAACGCTATCGCGTTAAAAATGACGCGAGACCCGTGCGCATTGCCAATGCTGCAGGACTGCTTTCTCCCGTCTGTCGCGGTACCGGTCGACAGCGTGGGCGGCTCTGCATCGCTGCATTGCAGCGCTGCTGTGCGGCAGAGCCGACTTCCCGGGGACGCCGGCGGTAGAAAGGGGAGCAGTGCAGTGAACGGTGGCGGGAGCGAGCGAGAGTAAGCTCCCGACTTCTAAAGCCTGCGAGGATCGATGCCTCCTCGCGCAGCCTGCATTGTTACCCTCTCCACTTGCGCGCCCTCACGTTCTCGCTGCTGCATTCTATATATATGAAGCGTGTTCTTTGTAGTTTCTCGTACAGGAAACTGGGGCACTGTCTTCTTTCATTGCCGCTTTCCCACTTCCGGCTCGGGCGTCTGGGGCGTGTATCATGGAAAGCTCATTTCCGAATTGCGACTGCGATGTTTCTTGCGTTTCAGTTTTGTTTGATCATTTTCTTTTCGTTTCTTTTTTTACCGTTTTTATTCGGTTCTATTTCACGACGTACCGTGTGAAGGGTCGTTATCGCTGGTGATCCTCAACCGTTTTTCTTTCTCTCTTGGTCGTTTTGCTCGTGAAATCTCGAATTTCTCCCTCCTATAGAGGCATTCGTTCTCTTATACAGAAACGCTACGATTTGCGCTTTCGATTGTTCCCCTTTCTTTCGTTCTTTCTTGCGCTCGCGCACAAATTGTTCTTCGGTGGTTTTTCTCACTGCGTGCGATGATTGTAATGGCAGCGAGCATGCGCTTTCCTTTCATCTGCAAACGAGTCGCTCGCGGCTTGACCCCTTTCCGCTATCGACCTGTGTCCAGCTCTCCTTTAATCGCGTGCTTCGAAAATGACCCACTAGACGCGCTGAACTGTGCGACACATTTGGCACAGCAGCGTCCTGGCCGCGTGCTGTGTCACGTTCCTTTGCAACGGCGGTGCTATATATAGTTTCGACTATTGTTTCACGTGGCTGTATAGCGTGCAATGATCTCGCAGGCTTCACAGCACGCTGCTTCGGAGCAATTCTATACTATCCGAACTCTCATTCGCGTTCGCCAAAACGAACACACGTGCTGCCGTCGGACATGTTGTCACAGCGACGAAAACACACAAGGGGCAGGGCGTGGCGGTACGGTACCATCGTTCCCTACCCACGGAGAGAAAAGTACTTTTATTTCCAAAAGTTTTGGAAAGAGTAGCGGTGGTATGGCTACACCTCATCGCTTATGCGCTACAGCTGACTTCGGTCCTGTGGACGGAGGCGGCCTCCAGTGCAGCGTCGATGATATCCAATCAATATGTTTGATAGGAGTGCATTTTCTCCTCTGTTCGCCATTTCTCTGCCGACAACATTGATGCGCGTTGCTGTCCAACTTATCCGCTGTCCGTGCCCATCGAGCGCCGTCCCATGATGATACGGCTTTCGGTGATTCGTACCGTTTGACACACGGTTCTGCCACACAAAGCCGCCGTTGCAAGTTCACATGTGAAGTGTTGCGCGATAACAGCTGGAACACGAGACTGATAGCGTAAAATTAAGGCTTCGTAAGTTTGTACTTGTCTTCCATATGATTTTAAACGTCCACGCAGCCGAGAATCTTCAGGGCGTGACACCACGCGGCGCTGCCACCGCGACGCCAGCACAGTTGTCACTCTGAAGTTTGTGTGATGGCAGCCGTCACGCAAGCGAAATAGCGCCATTTCATTTCATTTACTTCAATACCAGCTAGGGGTATTACATAAGGGGTAGATATACAACATATACAACATATACAAACAAGTGTTGCAACACTAAGAAATCGTTACATAAAGAGTTGGCGCATCTTGCAACAAATTGTGACGGCAGCGACTTGACGAGGAAGGTAATTCCAGTTTTTAGGTGCTTGGTAGGAAAACGAGGCTGGAAATGTATTTGTTCGTAAATGTGGTTGTGCTACTTGCAGGGGAGGGCCAATGCGTTGTGACCGGCACGATGGAGGGACAATGTACAGTGGGTGATTAAGCGTCGACTAGTAGAACCTTTAGGAGAGGGAGAGGGTGGAAATGCGGCGACGAAGGATAGAAGCGATACGGAAGTTTTACAGTGAAGCTGTATACCCCTACCCCCCAATGCATTTGTCGTATCCGTGGGCAAAAATTTGGGCCGATCCCAAAGGTAGTGCAATACCGGGCCGACCTGCGGTGGAGGTGAAGCGGGCTTCAAGCACTCCCTCCCAATAATAATAATAATAATAATAATAATAATAATAATAATAATAATAATAATAATAATAATAATAATAATAATAATAATAAATGAAATAAATAAATCAGGATGCATTATTTCAAGTCGATGGGTACCTATATTGGAATCGTTTTTGAGCAGCACATGGACTCACGAGCAGGAAGCATTGTCATATACGCAAAGGACAAAATGTATGTACAGCCGTACACCCTTGACTCTCAACAGGACAATGTCACCGACTGTGGGGATGGCTGTGCCGTACAAACGAAAGACCGAATTGTGATATACATTGTGTATGCATCTCCAGGCACACCCAAGTGTGATATCGAGAAGTGCATGACCACGCACTTTGCATAGGTTAGCCGTGATGGCACTACCCTTGTGATCATCGTTGGAGTCTTCAATGTGGACATTTCAAAACCAGACAAGAAATGGTTCACTCAGTTTGTGCTCTAGAGGAGCTTGGTTTGAAGTGCGATACCAATCCAAGTCACTCAACTACTCACCAACGGTCGTGCATACATCTTAACTTTGGCCAAGAATCTGTCGAGGCTTGTAACCGAACCAGTCAGTGTATACCACAGTAATCGCAAAGCTATCGTCACAACCGTTATCAAATGATGAAAATAAATACATGTGGCCTTGTTTAACCCTATGGGATGGCTTTGGCGAGATATGCTTGATGCGGATTGCAAATGGAAGATGCGTATTCATGTTTCGTTCTTACTAGTGATTTATAGGCTAACAGTTTTACATACAATGGAGCGAAGCGAAGTTGACGTTTTAGAAATCCCAATGTTTTGTTAGCCGATGAAACATTCGGAACATGCGCGTTCCAGATTAGGTCATTAAGCCGTTAATTGTCTCAAAAGCCGACATTATTAACTTTCTAAAGCTTCTTAATAATTGTTGTCCAAGGCAGCAGAGAAGTATCAGCTTAGTCACCTGCTCTTTTTACCTGCACTGTGCATGTTTTGTTTTTGTTTTTTAACAAACACCATTGTGATGCTTACATCGCAGTGATGTTACAATTAAACATTACGTTTGTCTGTAAATCTCAGTAAAACTGAGCTTTAGACCTGTCCATACGCTTCGTTTCACAACGATCTGGAACTGTAGTGGCAGGCTCTGACGCTCTACAATTACGGTTGAACCAGCTCGTATAAGACATTGTACAGAATAACGCGGTGATACGAACACAGGTGCTGCGTGTCCTATGTCGAAGTTTCTTGCGCGCTCGTATAACCGCTGCTGCGTAGAGCCAAAGCGCCCGGGGCTGCGCCCCAAGGCATTGCTCGAGGCTGAGCAGTTTTGACGCAAAGGAACACACGACGTATGGACATGCGCATTATTCGCATGATTTGCGCTCTTGATTGGCAGGCGCCAGCTGCAGCGTTTTGGCTTTGACTCAACGTGAACGGAACACGCGCGATGTGTCTCCAATCAGCCCCATTATTTCCCCATGCTTGAGTAACCGGCATTACCTGATATTTATCGGTACGCCCTTCAAATGTATCTTCTGTGTTCTACTTCTTTCTAATGGTAGTAAATCACTTAACTGTGCGCCTTTCTTCAAGCCGTAATACATCCTCGCCGAGTTCCCTTCACCTCCGACTGCTCTTATAAGAATGACGGCGTTCCCTCGGTTCTGTTTTATTCTTCGATGCGCAAAATTTGGTTTGTATATCGCCGCTACCTTTTGTCCCAGCTGCGCATGACGGCACCTCCGCAAGTGCAGCCGTGCTGCTCCTGAACGTAAATCTCGGCGCCCCGTATTGTTAACCCCGGGGCCGCCGTTGCTTCACCTGCGTCTCGGTAAGCAATCACCGCGCATTCTCGGCGTAACGACGGCGCGTATAATGCGCTGTCGGGCAGGCACGCAGCGTGCCTCTGGGCGGTTGCGAACGACCACGTGGGCACCTCCGGCGCCCGCCGTTATGCGAAGACGCCGCCGCTTGTTCGCGGGGCAGCACCATTCTGTGCACGCGCGCCCCGAGGGCCCGACTGACTCAGCCGGCTGGCGCCGAGGAGACGCGTTCCTTCTTCGCATCGCTCAGGACAACGGGGTCCTCGCGCGCCCCCGCCATAACGGTGGCGTTGAGGATGGGCTCCCTATTAGACAGCGCATTGGTCATGCGCCTCTGCGGCAAGGTGCGCCGCTGGTGCAGAGAGACGGGGTTCATGTCGGCGCCGGCGTTGCGGTGACGCTGCCGAGGTCACGTGGCTTCTCTTGCTGCCCGCACGAGCGCCGGTGTCGAGTCGGAAGCGGGGTCGGTTCGGGGTTCATCCGCGACCGCGTCGACCCGACGGCGTTTGGTCGCTTACCGCGCTGCATATTGACTTCTAGAGCAAGTGTGTTTAGCGTTAACACGCGCCACTTTGTGGCTTCGCGCGTGTGGTATAGGGCCCCGAAGATGGTTGCAGATGCAATAAACAAGCGGCTGTATTGTCGTCGGTCAGCTATCGCTGTTTTGGCTGGTTGTGCAGGCCATGAATGCCCGATCAGCTAACACGATCTCTTTCGGCCGGACACACGGATGTGTGTCCTGTGCACTGTTCAGTGTATTGGTCTCGCTCGCCTGGCATATGCGCGGTCAAGTGTGTGTGCAGTTCAGCCGCAGCGAATCCGCGCTCACATCTATAGCCCGCATTCGGTTGGCTGCTCCGCCTCTGTGACCGGCTTTTTTTGGGTCCGCGCTCACGGCACGTCGAAGCGCCCCTTGTGCAACGCCCGTGTGTGTGTGTGTGTGTGTGTGTGTGTGTGTGTTTATACGCGTGATTACACGTTCCAGAAAGGGAAGAAGCAATGACGGGGCGCCCTTTATTATTCTCCCTGTGTATGTGCGTACGTTTATGTGCTCGGATATCCGCGATACCATCTCCGTTTGCAGCGCTTCTGCGCGAGAGAACGCTCTCGCGCCGAGCGGGCAGTGGGTGCTCGGTTCATCGCGAGGCCGCAGAACGGGTTGCCTCCTTCGCCCTTGCGTTCGTGCTTCTATTCTCTCCGTTTTCTTTGGCGCTCATTCCTGGATCGCATTGCTACGCTGAGATCGGCTCTGCATCCTGCGAGAGAAGGGTGCCGCCTAAATGCGCGCCTTCGCGCTGTTGCCGGCAATCGGTGCTCGTGCGTATAGCTGTGGCGTGCATGATACGCTTCAACCTTCCCCCGTCGTCTCCTTCGCCGATCGGCGGAGCAGATTACGGGGTGGCCGAGGGTGATGACGCTGCCGTGGTCGAATCTCTCTCTGGAGCGAGCGCGGCTTCCGGGGCCCATCATCGGGCGGTCAGGAGGCCGTGCCTCTCTCCCTTCTTGCGGACTTGTCGGTCACCTCGAACGCGCCGTGTGTATAGTATACTACATTCGCGCGGGGTCATCATGCGCTCTTTGTTTGCTGGTTCCTCTGCCGCCGGGATCAAAGCCGTGTCCGAGGGGGGTCAAGATCATCGTCGTCGTCGGCTTTGCTCTACTGTCTGCGCGTGGAAGGTCAGCGTGCGGTCAGTTTAGCGTATACGCATGCGCGATATCAACGCCACGCGTGTGAAACGCTATTAGTGCCTGGTAAAGCACCTTGCGCTGCGTGCGCCTTTCAGGCGCGCGATAACGTGGAGCTTGGCGCCTCGTCCTTTCCCACGCTGTTGGGTGATGAAGGAAGAAAACTGCGCGCGCAGGCCGCGCGCTGGCGGGAGTGCGAACAGAAGCGGCTGTGGGGAGACGAGAATCAAATGCCTTGACTGTGCGCTGGTTCTTCGCACTCCTTTATTCGTTGGTTTGCGGCCGCCGTATTGAGACGCTTTTTTCAACTTTAAAACCGGGTTTCAGGTTATCGATGCGACGTGGGTGGCGTATAGCTCTCATGTAGTTGCGTGATAACGCAGTCCCGGTTTATTTTTGGCAAAAGGTGCAGAGCGCGTGTTTGAAAATTGTGGTGGTCTATACCTTTTTTCAGGCACTAAGAAAAAAACTGACAGGGAACTTTTTTTTTTTTGTCATGAACATCTCGTCAAACGTATGATGTGCAATCGGTGTCGCATGATCGGCAATTTGCTAGGGTGGAGCCAACACGCAGGTTGTATGGTTTGTGTCCATCGTTTTGTAATGAAATCTTCGTTTACATAACGCCTCCTGTCCGCGGCGGTCTACCCGACAAATCGATTCAAATAGATACCGAAACCCGACAGTTGGTCTATTGGCGTAGTAACGGAAGCGTGGGAAACCACGGGTACTGCCGATACATTCCCGAGTGAACGGGGAACGATGGCGGCTATGCGCTTACTGAGCTGTCACATGCCGCTGCCCGAACGTCTGGAGGTTAAAATTGATATCGTTAATTGCCTGCATAGTACCTGTCGCAGCGATATGCTACACAAGACGTTTTACTACAGAAAGCTGCGCTACGCTTACTGCAGATAGCACACACACACAGGATGATGTAGTCGTCATTCATTTCCTGCGAGATCTCTACAGCGTGCTTGTATAATCAGCTGTTAACACTCAGACAACACGCTACGGGAATCCCGATGCAGGGATGAATTTGCATTCCACCCCGTTTCGTTGGCGTGGTGGTTGGGCCCGTATGTTGACGCTTGGGAGCCATCACGGCGACTTAGCTTATACTCTGCGAGCGTTAATGGTCGCGCAAGCCTAATATCTAAGAGTGGGGAGGAGAGGGTATGCTCACTGATGGCACGTATCCGCGATGCTGGCCCCCTTTATTCGTTGGCGCGAACGGGTGCGGACAGCAAGAGCGGCGCGTTCACTTAAGGCCTGTACACGCTCGAGCCGCACATCGCCGCAAGCCGCACCGCATGCTGGCGGTTCAGTGGCTGCGGGACGGTTGGAGCAACCGGGCACAAAATTCGATTCACGCTGGGACCGGCGCGAGCGGTGCCGTACGCATGCGCCCTCTGGCTGGCAAAACAGATAACCAGCGACTGGCAACATGCAACAGCGCGGTCGCAGCGTTTGTGTGCTGGCGACCAGCAAAATTTTGGCCCGAGCCAGGATTTTGCTATTACGTTTGTTTTCTTATTTTTCTGATTAATGAGCTCGAGCGGTTCGCATGTGCCGGCATCCGCACTCCGATTTGGGGACGCGACGTATGTTAAGAGCCGGCAACCGAGAGGCGGGGCAAATATGTTCTAAGTCGGCAACTATCGTCAACAGCAGACGACACTGGCATATTTTTGTCGGCGTGAGTTCAAGCTTCCGCGTCACGGCGAAAACGCAAAACTCTTGCACTGTCATACTCTGTTGACTGCATGTGTTGCTGCGTTGGCGCGCTGAGCCACCTCTCGAACACTATGCAGTGATCTTACCTGCGCCTTTTCTTTTTTTCCGTTTTCCTTTCTTTCTTTTTTTTTTTTAAATCATTGCTACCGCATACTGTTGTAACAACATACATCGCTATGTACTCGGTTGTGTGCGGCGTGACGGCGCATTTTTTGTAGATGTGCTAGCGAAAGCTTGCAAGATCGCGCGTGCGTTTTTAAGCCAATGAACAAGGGATTTGTCGCAGCAACAGCGTAGCACGCTGAAGCGCCGCAGCGTTATACAGGGTGTTCATTTATAAGTTTTAAAATTTTTTTAGAAATCCTCTGTGGCAGGTAGCATAATTCTTATCGTTGAGCTGGGTTATTCGATGAGGCGGACATTAGTAACACGAGAAATCCCATATTGAACTAATTAAAAAAATGACTAATCAACTTCTTAGTTAATTATTGTACAGCACATATTGTGATTTACGAATTGGAGCCGGTGAGCTTGGCAGGCGTATCCACTTGGGATGAATTTCCAGAATGACGCCAGTTTGGAGATATGTGCCATCAAACTCGCCCTAAAAATGCACTGTTGTTCCACTTACTTTTTTACCAAAATGCTGTTTTATACATTGAAGCACTAAAGTAACTGGAACGCCCACGTATTTCGTCCCACACTTTGGAAAATAATATCTCAAAGCTGGCGTCATCCTGGAAATTCATTTCAAGTGGATGCGTCTTGCAAGCTCACCGGCTATAATTCGGAAATTGCAATATGTGTCGTAAAGTAATTAACTAAGAAGTTCATTAGTCAATTTTTGTTACTTGAATATGTGTTTCGATTTTTTGTGCTACTAATGTCCACCTCATCGAATAACCCCAGCTCAACGATAAGAATTATGCTACCTGCCACAGGCGATTTTTAAAAATTCCGTAACACTTTAAAATGAACGCCCTGTATATTAACATACTCTTATACAGATGGTTCTATTATCACGGAATACAGCTGTGTAGATCGACAAGTCACTTCTCTTCATCACCGAGCACACGAGTGAATATTCAACTACGGCTTGTTGATTTACTTACGGTTTTTTTTAGTAGCTGCCAAGTTAAAAGTGAGCGTACAATTGATTACATGATGGAATATGACCGTGTCACACAGCACTCGTGTTTGTTCATTCTGTGTTATGTCGTTGTTCCATTGATGAAAAAAGCCGGCGAAGCAGTGCCCCGGGCCTGACCAGAATCTTCGAGGCTAACCTCGAAGATCAGGCCCTAGAGACGCTTCTAGACCCCTTCAATGACTTTTGGACATCACGCAAGCTATCACAAGAATGAAAAACAGCTGAAGTACGCTTTATCCCCAAACAGGGCAAGTCCCCGCACATTGACAACCTGTGGCTGATATCCCTCACATCATGCATAAGCATAATCATGAAAAGGATAGTACTCAAATGCCTCCAACAACACCTGGACGAAACCCAGCAAATGCCAGACGCCATGTTTGGCTTTATACGACATCTTGAGACCCAGGACGTGCTAATGCAATTGAAGAAGGAGATTGTCATCCCTGCCACACACCACGGGCCATTCTTGCGCTAGACCTGAAGGGGGCATCTGACAACGTGGCACACGAGGCGATATTTTGGAATCTCAACAACACAGGCTCAACAACACATTGGCGTATTTAAGCCACTGAAAAGTAAGGATGGATGTTCAGCCTTGCTGGTGTGGCATTTCATAGGTTGTAACCCACCATATTTTTAACCAAGCAATAAGGAAATTATATGGTCACGCCGTACCATCAGTACAACTGAAGTGTTGCTTCCCCAAGGAGTCTCACTGCCACCTTCCCCATTTTGTAAACACTTTGTAAATACAAACTAGCACATGGTATGTAGTCACATTATATGCTGTCTGTATGCTTGGTGAAGTGCACCAAGCATTTTTTCACCCTTAAAACCTGGGCTAATGCTGTCTTTTTTTAATAATAATTATGCAATAACCTTACTCAATACATTGCTGTGAGAACAATAGTTGGCTTAACAGTAGCACTGCACACATACCCTCATACCACATTGCAGACATACTCTATAGAGGCTGGCCACAATCAGCGTAACTGAAAGCTAGCTGAACAGGGTGCGAGTTCATGTGTATCAAATAAATGTCTGTTCCATTGAGAGGTTATATATCTGTCTGTGATATAATTATCAATTCAGAATACATATGGCAGAAGAACAATACACAAGACAACACAATCAAGTTCCCTGTGAGAAGCTGCTTTTTGCGACTATTACATGCAGCAAAAAGAGACTTCATTAAGCACCACTATGGCTTGCGTGCCTCTTTGTGCATTGTACAAGAAGTAAAGGTGGGCGAATGTAAAGATTTTCAAATACGAATTGAATAAAATATTAATTATTCAATATTCAATAGTCATACGACGACACACGTACCTGTAGTAACAATATTTATTTTCAGATAAAAAAATTAGGTACCACACCTTAACTAGTGCAAAAAGAGAGCTAAATATTGGGCACAAAGGATAAGTTTTAAATGCAAGACTACTAATTGTTACGTAAAAAAATCGACATAAACAGTCTATCAACAACTTTAGAGCCTGGCTGCAAAGAAGCTTTTCAAGAAAGAATGGCCTCTGAATGGCTAGCTTTCAAAAACGTGCAATATATTGTTCCTAAGAAAACATCAAAGTTGTAGAAAAAAAAAAGAATAGCCGATGAAGGACCTACGTGTTGTAGACATATGTAAAACTACTCGTTGCAAGGAAAGCAGCACAGACTTGTAGCATAAAAGATCAGTCTGCTAGATCAAGAAATGTGTGGTCACCTTTCGCGTGAAAAAAAGCCTATGGGAAAGTTTTCTTGCCAATATGACTGAAAGATACTTTCATAAACGTGCTTGCTTTTGGGAGGCTGCATACACTTGTTCACATGCAAGTACTTGTCGCATATTCATTGTTAAAGAAGTTCAATTAATATAATGACACGAGAGCCTCCTCTGATTAGGAAAAAATAATAGTTGTGTGGTCATATATAGATAACATTTAGAATGTCAAGGTACCCTTTTCCATACTATGCAAGTACTCATGAAAGACAAGACTGCAAGAAACAGCATAAAACTAATGCAAAATCTATAACTGATTATGTCAATGAGATTTCCATTTCATGTGGCAAAGTATTTCACAGAGCAGATAGGATGTGACATCTGTGATTCAGAGATACGTCATTGTATCGGGGCACAAGTATTGTACAACTGATAATTTTGGGAATAAAGAAATAACAAGCATTGATTCCCGGTATGTCACCATGCCACTTGTATCTTAAAAAGGACTATCACTTATATGTCAAGCTTGCACCATTATGTTTATGTGACCATACATGTGTACCCCATCTGTAATGAACCGTTGCTTTAAGTTATGACCACTGTCATGTTATTCCCGTACATTAATTGTGGTTTTGCACAAAACACCTAGAAAACTTTTGAGCGGCATTGCAGTACTTTTTCTTGTATGTGCACACTGGCTTTCTGTCACAACACCCACTTCGCATCCATGATAAATGCTACAGTCAAGCAAAATAGAGTTTCAGACTAAGGTACCTAAACTGCTTTCATTCCAGAAAACCCCAAACAAGGTTTAGATTCTTCAGGACACAAGCAACTTGCATCCTTTGATCTAAGGCTGTTTTCTGCATGCAATGAATGTTAGGATTTCTGCTGTGCAAATCAATGTTAACCTGATAAAAGGGATGGCAAGCCAAAACTTGCATTCGTGATAGTAGTTACTACTGGGGCCAGATTAACCTATGGGCTAAGGGGGCTGCAGCTCCAGGCTAGGGGGCCCTGTGAGAAAAATGTTTCCTTGAATTAAACTTTATTTCTTACGTACAGTACAGAGTAAAACATAATGTGAACAAATACATTGGGATCCCTAGCTCAAGGCCAGTTGCAATCCATAAAAAATGTAGAGGAAGCAAAGCAATTATTTAGCACAGACACATGTACTTAAACTCAGCAACAATATGCACTTTACATTAGAAGAAGTAGAGAATACAATACAAAGAATCTTCAAAATGCAAACGGTATCATTGAACATCTACAAGTAAAGGAAAATGCACCAGAAAAAAGAGAAAGGAAGCGGTGAATGTATTAATAAACATACGAAAGAAGATCACGAAAATGCAGTTTTAATTATCTCTGAAAATTAGCTGCATTTCTAGCTTACGTGGGCTGAACGTTCCTCTCGACTACTCCAACACTTCAAATTCTCTGTTTACCACACACATTACAAGCCTTTGGAACCAGAAAATTTTGTTTTAGTGCACTGCGTGTACAGCGTCCTGATTCGGTAAAGTTGGTAGCAGAGAGTGGGTAGTCAGCAACGATGCTACTATTAACCATTACAAGAGTTTAAAAATTTAGTAATGAAGTAAATGGTAAAATGTGTACGTGTTGAAAGAGCGGTGTCGTGTTAGCATTGTATTGTGAGGAAGTCATAAAATGGACAGCCCTCTTTTGAAGTTTTATAAATGGCTCAATGTATGAATGGCCCAGAGATGCAACACAGTACCACAGATGGCTGTGGAACAAGCTGAAATAAATTTCTCAAAGGGTTTCTGTATCAAAACAATTTCGGCTCTTGAGCAGAATATAACAAGCCTTGCCGAGATTTTTGCAAAGCTTGTCAATGTGAGGTTTACATAGAAACAACTCATCTAATTTGTACAACCCCTTGATGGGCCCCTCAGAAATTTAAGAGGACCATTCGCCAGGGCCCAGTGGAAAATTTTAGTTATACTATAAAAGTTGTAAAGTGTCTTCCAAGGAATATTCTACCACAAGAATTCTTTAAAACGGCCTAGTAGCAGCCGAAATAGAAGCGAAGAATCTGTAGTACAAGAACGTGACCTGCTCTTCATGCACAGAGGCATTCTTTCTTTGCCCAACCAGCAACGCAAAGGACCTTTCTCTCTTGCCTACTCCCATATAGGAAATGAGGGTTCACCTCCTTCTCTCTTTTTTTTTTTTGCAAAACACCTAATGCACCATTCTTCATTTTTTTTATTTAGATCACGACAACAGCATAATACATCCATGTTACATTTACAAGTCAAACTTCAATGAGTTTGTTGACATGATGGCAGATAATTAATGTAAGGAGATGGATTGTTGCGAAGGTGCATGAAGCTAAACATTGTTCCCTCGTCAATTCCACGCCTTACGTCTCTCATGTTGCCTAGCTTTCTGTTGTCTTTTGGTGCAGGCTACATGGTGACGTTCACAAAAGATTTACAGATGTTAGGCCCTTCTCGCATGCCCGTCTTGTACGATGAATTACTGTGGCGGTTAGCACTGGTAACATCAGTAGCCACCCTAACCATGATTACGCAGCAACATGGCACCACCTATGCAGCCCAGACCACCCGCTTCAATCTCAATTTGCCCTTTTACTAGCTGTACGCCCTGACAGCAATAAATAAATGGTAAAATCCATCACTGCGTAGTCTCATCTCATGCTGAGGACACAGCATTAGGTATTTCTTGTTGTTCTTATTGAGATCAGCTGTTTGTTTTGACACTGCTAGGACTACACAGGCAGTAAAAGTGGTTCGGTTTCTATTTAGCAGGTGACACCACAGCAGTAGCAATGGTGATGCATTGACGATGCAGAACGCTACGAAGGCGTCATTGTTCACTGCATCATTAATTCCTACTCTGCTCTAGTACGGTACGTGATGACAGCGGTGAGCAAACGTCAAATACACGCTGAGCAGATGGCACGGTGCATGTGAACATTTATCAGGGTGTTCACTTTTACTAAAACTGGATCAGGAGGCTGTATTGAACTGCTCAGATAGCGTGTCGATGAAGCGAAGCCCAACAGTAGCATTCATGGAATGCGTACGCAGCCTTTAGTTACAACGTAGGAACATTTGTTGCGTCACTGCTCCAACAGTGGCTGATGTATCAAAAGGATGGCAAGCAGACGCTGAGCAGCTGACGCAGCATGGATGAACACATCTTAGGGGAATTCAGCCTTCCTATTGGCTAAGAGCCCTGCCGCTGCCCCAGTGCTGCAAGGAACTACTGAGATGGAGTATAACTGGCAAAGCACATCGTTCAGCATGAAAGGTTGGGCAGTGGCAGAGAAGGTGCGTTGCACTGTCGTCACATCCGCAAAAAATAGCATGAGGCACATTTGCATTGTTTACATTACAGCACATGACACCTAGCACAAAATTAATAATTGCAATATGTGGAGCAGTGATATAACTTTTAAGCTGTTCCCTAGCCTCCCCTTTTCGTGAAGAGTAAAATGTGCAGTGACAACACTGGAAACAAACAACACGTGTACAAAGCAAGGAAAGCTGGTTTGATACAAAACCCATACTGAGATGCAAAGAGCACAAACGACCAGCAGTGCTTCTGCACTGTTTAATTCAGAGCACATGCATAAAAAGCACCCTAAAGAGCTTGTAGTGTGTGCCCAACTCAGCAGCTGCTTAGCTACAAGAAAGTTCGGCCAAGGAGAAGGAGGTTTCATTATTTTTCAATGTATGTGTACAAGTACGGTTTCTTTCCGCCTCCTTGAATTTTGGTTTTGTCATCCTTGAATTTTGGGTCTAATGTTCTGTACAAACCGTTCTGTATGCACGGTTCACTTCAGAGCATATGCATATCGCATAAAACGAATACTTATACGCCTAACAAGGCGAAAGAAACCAGCGAAAAAAAACCAAGACGCAGGACCAGAGGGAGGCAAACACGCACACAGTCGCCGGACTTACAACTGATTTATTCGAAGCATCCACGTACTTTTAAATACAGCTCTTCCTGTTCAAGCGCACGTGCAGAAGAAGCCAATCAGCCACATGAAAGAATTCAAACTAACCCGATAAAAAACCGACACTCTTTCTCCGTGATAAAAACGGAAGGATCGCTTATACGCCTAGCACCACTGCGACACATTGCACGTATACATAACAGTACCCTTCACCTCGTACAGTAAGAACCCCAGCACTCAAACGCTCTGTACGTGTTCGCGGTCACCAAGGCGCATCGCAGCCCCCAAAACAGCTCACATGAACCAAAGCACAAACAGCACATTACGAATGGCTGCGATGACGCGACAATAAAGCTAATCGCTACAGGTTATATGGTCAATTCTTAAACACAAACCAGCACTGCCCAATACACATGCACGTATGAGCTTCGCAGCGATGAAGCGCGCACACACAACACCTAGGCACACCATACGCTGAGATGGGCGACCGCACTATTTTCGTTCTGGAGCGTACTGAATGCATGTGTCATGCTTAGAATGCGCGTGCATGTGATGGCCTTCGCGTTTGTACTGCTGGTACTGCACAAGCGAAATACGGCCCAACACACACGAAATCGCCGGTTTCATTGCTTCCGAACTTCGCGTAAACAGAACACATTTCCGTCTGTTGCCGTTGACGATCGCACGCACTGAAGAGGTCAGGCAGGGTACACTGAATGCATGTGTCATGCTTAGAATGCGCGTGCATGTGATGGCCTTCGCGTTTTGTACTGCTGGTACTGCACAAGCGAAATACGGCCCAACACACACGAAATCGCCGGTTTCATTGCTTCCGAACTTCGCGTAAACACAACACATTTCCGTCTGTTGCCGTTGACGATCGCACGCACTGAAGAGGTCGGACAGGGTACAGCGGATTGCTGCGTTCGACGAGTATCTCTGCGAGTGCTCGATAACTCTTGCAATGATCCCAAAAAAACCACGAAAAACAAACTGTCACAGCAGCCTAGGCGCCTAGGCCTCGCGCTTCGCTTCGAACCAGCGCCATGTTTGTGCGGTCGCCGCATACATGCTGCATGGTGGAAAAAAGTTCACGACCGCCTCTTGTGACGTCAGAGCAGCCATTTTAAGCGGACCGCGCGAGGGCGGTGCGGCTTGCGGCGATGTGCGGCTCGAGCGTGTACAGGCCCTTACCTGTCTCTCCAACAGTGCCGAAACCGCAAACAGCGGAGGGAAAGGTGAATAAAAGAAGCAGGGAAGGCCTGCACGAACCCAAACATGTTAACAAGCTGAGACACGAGGGAAGGCCGGTAGTTTTCGACTTGTCTCGAATTTTCGTCACGTCCGTGAAGCACGGCCGCACGCGGGGATGCGAGCCTTTTGTGGCCCAGAGAAGCCGCGAAACAACAATGAGGGCCCGCTGCTTTCTTTCTTTGTCGCGGAGCCAGTTACGCGTTCCAGGAAGCGCTCCCACGGAGTTGGCCACGGGCTGGACACACACCGTAGCTAAATGGCCGCCACGATAACAAAGCCGTGCCACCGTCGAGGGCCTCGGCGGAGAGCGTCTTTTGTCTGTCTGCAACGCGCGGCCAGAGGAGGGTTCTCCCCAAACCCACCCGGCGCTGCGCGCAGCCTGCCACCCTGTCTTCATAAAGCCGCGCAGCGATGTTGAGGCTGCCAACGAGTGCGCTCACCAGCACGTGATGCCAAGTTTCGATGTTTCCTTCTCGTACAGAGTATCTGTGACAGCTCAAAGCACACGCAGTTTACCAGAGCACTCCAATTCTACCAACGCCACATCCATTACGCCGTCGTCTACTTACGGTTTCGCCTCAACACTAGACCGCGGAGGAACACTGCGTTGCAGTACGCTCTCGTCCCTGAATGACTGACGCCGACTCTATGTTCTACAACGGTGCACGCTTTTAATGGCACGGAGTAGGGGCACAGCGCGGGGAATTCCAGGGGCCGTCCTTGAAGGCACCAAGGACGGTGGCCCATGCAGCCGCGAGCGGCCACTGACTCCCTCGGTTGCGATGACCTGTGAACGGAAACTCTTCGGCGAAGCACACTGGCCTCCCGACGACGACGCGGCAGTGCGCATGGCTGGGAGCAGCGGCCAACGGCGTTTTACGATTACACCCCGCACTTTACGATTTTCCACCCATCACGCGCACGCAACCTTGGTATGCGCTCGTAAGACGCTAGCGTCGCTTCCCCACCCCTTTGCTTATTCAAAGCAAGAAAACATAGTGAGCATAGTGTGCTGCCGCATGCCACGAACGCATACCTTCTCGCAGTACACAGACGGTACAGAGTCGAGGGCTGGCTGCGCGCGCATGCAGGTCGGGTCCTGCTCACTTCCGCGGCTAATAAGCTCCTCCGTTGCCGAAGAACGTGCTTGTAGGCTGTAAACGTGACAAATATGCATTCTTGCATCTTTAGACGGGCATTAATTTTGTCTCCACGAAGATCGTTAATGCAGGCTTCCGTTACTTGTTTTTGCTGTAGGAACATTCCTTAAAGGCCCGTGTAAGCTAGGATGAACACATTAGCATATACATTTGAGTGTCGAAGTAGCGTTATTCCCTACATTTTATTGTTATTATGGAATGGCATGCTCATAGTTATTGATGGTGCTGTCCAAATGTGCTTCCTGTGAGCTACATGGGAAATTAAGCGCCATCTGTGTAAAAGTAAATTGCAAGTAAACTGTCTTAGTATATAATTCGACTGCCCATCTTGAGCATACATCTGCGTGCCGAAATTGAAATTGTCGTGCGTGCTATGAGGCGTTGCGGTTGTGACGTCAACCTTGTGTCATGCATACATCTATTGCTACGTAAAGGCAAGACGCGGAAGTATAATTTACGCTGTGATTTTCTCCCCTCTGCATTAAAAATAAGTAAATGGAATCAATGCAAATACTTTTGTCTTACTTTACAGCGCCTTACTCTTCCAGTCGGTACACTAAAGTGAAACACTAAATCTCTTTAGACTGATAAAGTATTGTTTGAAAGCTGAATTTTCGTTAATTTATCGGTAACAGATTGACTATTATGCAGGTCAAAAAATATATATATATTTTTGATTCCGAGTCGAAACGGCAGCAGCGCCGGTACATCAGTGCGACGTACATGTAAGGGGGTTTGGAAGGCTGACACAGTATATAATTAGTATATAATTCTACTCTTGCAGTTATCTTCTCAATTATGCGAGTAAGTAGTGCTGAAATCACCGTTTAAATGTTCGTTGAACGTAGCTGCGAAACAATCGGCGCGAGGATGACGTCAATACAGGGGTAACGTGAGCACTCTATTCGAATCACGCACCTCGCCGATACCTAAGATGACGTCACGATCGTCTTCGCCGTCAGAGCCCGTTAACCGACCGGCGGCGTCTCCGGCAGACGCTGCGGCTTGTTTTTGTTAAATTAAAGCGGCTAGCTGTGAATTTTGGCCTGTAGAACTATGATTTTTGTATTCAGGAGGAAAAAAAAGTATAATAATTCGTTGAAAGCTCACTTTTTTGGAGAAGTGCTTCAGTTCGACGACACAGACGCTCTTTTTGAGGCCAGTTTCGGTTTCAAGGAGCCTGCCAAGGGGAACTAATTGGTCGCGTAGTTCCCACATGAACTCCGCTATTAAAAATTTGACCGTTGGGATAGGTAGTGTTGAGGACGGGCCCCAAAGTACTCACTTGCTGTAGCCACCTACTGTTGATAATTAGAAAGTTAATTAGCGTAACTTCGCTAAATACGCACGTAAGTGCGGAAATTGCTCTGCATCTAGAGGCCGCCAATCGGTGCACTCGAATGGTAAAGATAACGTAACCAAGATACATGTGTGTGTGTGTGTGTGTGTGTGTGTGTGTGTGTGTGTGTGTGTGTGTGTGTGTGTTTGTTTGTTCCACGACACTCGCGTGTTCGCGGTCAAAACAATCCCCAGCAGACTTGTGCGATCCGCAGAATCGCATCCCAAAGGCCCAAAATTCCAGCGAAGCAGAGTTCTCCAAGACAAAGAGACGTTTCTGGTTCCCGTGGAACTTGTTTGCAGCCGTTGTGCAGCCTTCGGCGCGCCAAGCCACAGGCGTTGCGCCAGCTGCGTCGGACGTGCGACAGTTTGCAGTTAACACTCTCGAATTTACACTTCTCAAATGAGAAAAACACTCTAAACGGTTGATTCTAAGAATAGAGTGTCTCCTTCATACGCATGCAACGTTTAAAGTGGTAATGCGTGGCCGTTCAGTTACGATAATTCGTAACTTCACTGTTCACTGTTCGAAAGACTGTTCGAAAGAGCGCCTTAAGGACTCCGCTGGCACTTTGAAATTTTCCTGCGCTGCCCCTAAAGCACCCGCAACTATTAAATTATTCCGAACACGTTCACCCCAACTTACGCTTTAATTCGTACAAATTTTCATCTTGATACGCCTATAGCGCTTTGCAAATGCCAAACCCGACAAGCGTTGAGAAAAACCTCATTTAGCACAAATTCGAATAATTTTATACGATACCGCCAAAGCATGCACAACACTGAAATAGTTCCAGCATGTTTCTCTTGACAAACACTCTCTCACGAAGTTCCACCTCGATACGCCCGATATGCGCATACATAGTTCTAAACGACGCGCAGGTTGCTGAAATCTACAAAACCTCCAAAGCGCTATTAACAAATTTTGGTAATTTACCACAACGCCCTTAATTTTCCCACATACTTATATATTTGCCCACGTATTACCCTCTACATTCCGTATACGTGATTTCCAAATAGAACACATAACTCCCCATTCATGAGCGCACAAGGCTCAGAAGGCGCTACTGCGTTTTTTATACTATATCAGTGGGCCTGTCTGACCACCTTTGACCAAATGACTTTTTCCTCGTGCGCACACGCTTTCGGGGAACCTCTCTCTCGCTCTCATAGCTTTTTTCCCTCCGCACCCTGTGTAAGGTAACTTCCGGTTAACCTCCCTACTTAGGCGCTCTTATATTGTCTCTCTCATTGTGCTAACTATGTGCTTCCTTTCGAGCTATAACGGACCATTCTGGAAGCACAAGCCATTGTATACGTCTTTCTTCTGTATAGGTTCTCAAGAAGAGCGTACCTTCCATCAATGTAGCTATGGTCCCACAGAAAGTGTGTCCTGTCTCGTTGCAGCGAGTACAGAGCGGAGAATCGGTACGCCCCGTTTGAAATAGCCATGCTGGCGTATATAAGCAGACCCTGCTTTTATGCCATGCAGTAGTGATGCTTCCTCTGGACGAAACCGCTTGGTAAAGCAGAGCGCATGTGGTGGAATCCAAAGCGAACGAAAGTGAGCACGGATGTTTGATTTCATAGCCTGATTAGTATTCGGGACATTGAATTTAGGACGCTGACTAGCTCTAATTGTTCTCTGAACGATTCTTCGTCGACGTTTGGAGCTGACATTTTCCTCCGCGTTTAGTCCACTAGCAGCTTCTTTGTAGAAGCTACAATATAATAGAACGTGCTGGCACGGGACATTCGAACTGCCACGGCAGCAGAACTTCAAAAGATCGCTCGCGTATACGAACGCCAAGCAAGTCGATAGTATCTCTATGTCGCCTTATTTCCTTGCCTATTGGATTCTCTGCGCTACTACAACCAAAGATAAACCATCACCAACTATCTCCCAAGGCCGAAATAATTTAAGGTTTCTATTACAACGCTATTCTTTTTCGAGCTTCATTATCACCGAGACCGGTTGGTCGTGAACTGTGGATGATAAGAAAGAAATAGAATCAAGTGAAATGAATTCATACATTATACCTGCCTAAAGGCCAGTCCTTTTTGATCTGTAGAAACGAAGACCGTTCTGCTAAAATTCAACGTAGATATCCTATCTATATATAAGAATAACGTAAGGTATCGTACGATTGATGGGTGCTTTAAGTATATCCTTTCACGACTAGTACTTTCAGAACACGCGACGAGTTGTCTTTTCAGAAATAACCATTTCTCTCTTTTCGTAACAGAGTGCTGTGGCTTCCTGTGGCATTTTACCCTACCTTAGCCCATCAGGGGACCCCAGATCAGAGCCTTGTTTATGGCCTTAGCGACGAGAGGAACAAAGCAGCAATATGCCAGAACGAAACCAAAGCTTGTCACGGAAATTGGGAAGAAGGGTAACCGTCCAACCCCTGCTATAGTAGCCGCATCCGCAGAGATAAATTTGAGCTGCCATGTAGACGTGCGTGGCCTCCACGTGCGCCTCGCTGCCGAACAAACACTGGCTAAGGGCCCCCGGTGACATACTGGCAGTTCGGGCGCGGTTCCCGTACATAGCGAGCCTGATCGATTTCCCCGTGGCACCGGTGCCAACTTGTTGCTGACACGGGAGCCTATCTGCGGTGCGGATCCGGTAAATCCGCTCGAATTGCGTCCAATCCAGGGTCTGGTTGCACTTGGTGTCTCGCTCGACCTAACCCCCCCCACACTCCCTCTTCGCTCTGTCACTGCTTTCTCTTCCCTGCCACGACCTGTTTGTTTATCCCGAAAGCATGAGCTTGACCTACATACGGTCGCTTCGCTCCGCGACGCCTAATCAGCACGTCGTGCTGTGACAGGCTGAGATGTTTCCCGGCAGCGACAGCGTCGCATATGTCGTGCGAGGCACCGCGTAATTAAGGCCCCGACGACCAAAAAATTCTCTGCAACACCGTTGTACCGGTACGAACTCGAGAGGGGACGCGCGCATGCGTGCAGCGACGGTACACACAATATAAACCACGCGTATTTGGCTTATAGTATGTATATTGCTGTGCTGCCCGTCGCCAAAATGCGGTCGACAGATTTCATCGGATTGCGCGCATGTGACGTGCGCGGGAGGACAGGGGACGCAGAGACTGGCCGTGTTTGTGCGAGAGTGCGCGCTTTTCTCAGTGCGTTTGTTGTTTGTTGCTGTTGCGGGCTGCAGTAAAATTGCGTAAGCGTTTTATCATTGGTCGGTAAACGCGCACGCGCACATACATTTGTTTGTGTGGGTTGCATAAGGTGTGGAAACGAGAAAAAAAAAAAAAAAAACGACGAGAAACGAAACATACACAGTCGCTTTTTTTAAGCTTTATTTTTATTGGTGTCACGTGGAACACGCAATTCAGCCATCATATATACATTATCTTTTATAGGGCACGGCGCAGTGACTCGAACCAATATATGGTTCGCGTTTCTATGTGAACGAGGTATATGCATGTCGCAGTTCAACGGTGATCCTTAGTGATTGCTCTCATAAGGGCAGCATCTGCTTATCTTGAGCCCCAAATCCCTTACTTCGCATATTTCGCGCTTGTTTGAGAAAGGTCAAGTATTCGTTCCTTTCCGTTCGTGCTGTATCTTATTAGCCAGCACATTCGCTAACACCTCGTGGGCTATCACAATTGGACTGCACCCGTCCCTGAATACGAACTCTCTTCTGCGTATACCAACGACTTTGTGGATTTTGTCTGAGTTTCTCCGTGTGTTAGAATTGAAGGGCGCACAGAACAAAATGAATTACTTATCAGTTCTGACCATGGCGAATGTTGTGAGCTTATGGTGGCAATGAGAAATAAACCGTACCGGATGAGCGCTTCGCCATTTCTTCCTATTGGCTTTTCTTTCCTTGAGGGTTCCTAGTATGAACTTTAGCTTCCGTGTTGCGCACTGCGGAACCTGAACGATAAAATTAAAGAATCAGTCACTGGACAAAGGAATTGGCTGTCACGTAAGAGTGGTTATCAACAGCCAAGGAAAGTTCACTGCAGCAAAAACGCTGACGCATTGACTGCGGTAACTCACTGGGACGATTGTTCTAGAGATAGAGAGAGAGCAAAAAAAGAAGAAGACGAAAAGAAATTGTTTTTAGTATACAACAAGCTTTATTCAACGCTCTCGCGAGTACTGTGTGCCCGTCTATCGTTTAGCTGCAATAAAATTCCGCAAATAGACGTACATTCATTCCTTTTGTCTATTTTAGAAATATCTATCAGACCATGTCGGCTTTGTCACAGCCACAACGATCACGCTTCTTTACGGCAGTCTTCGTTGTATTTCCCAAAACGGGCCGATAAAAGAAGCGCATTCCTAAGGTGCGCAATTCTCACCAAATTTTGTTATTTCGCCTTCGCGAAAACTATTGAGGTCTATGTGGATAAAATTAAGATTAGATGTCTAAACAAAAGTGGCGATGCTAAAATGTGATATATTGTGCGCTGGCTCTCAGCTGTCCAAGATTACCGGCACACAGGTAATCTTCGGTGTATACGCAAGGAAAGAGAGCTGCGATGTTACGTCAAGCTAAGAATTTCCACGAACGAAAACACGGCCATAACTGTGCTTGTTCATGCATGCAATGTCATGCCTTCTTTTGCATTTGTATGCACATTAAATATTAAAATAAGTCGCAGAGAAAAATTATGCAGTTCGTATACGCACTGTGGAAATCGATGTTATGCGAAGCATTTTGCAGGTAACTGCAGCTATCCAGTATCGTTTGGGTTTCCGAAAAGCGTTACCAGGTGTCATTCAGGTCATGTCATTCATGTCATGCCATACACGTCATGAAAGCATGCCATTCTTGTCATGTCATGCATATCCTGATATTCATTTAGAGAAACGACCACGACTGCATCACGGTCACGAGCACATAAGTGGCCAGAGTGCACTAGAATAATACTTCGAATTAATTAAGAGTCAATCAACAAGTGGAGGGTACAAATCGCTAGGCGATTGCCGTCGTTGTACGCTGACAAAGTTTACGGCAAGAAAGAAAGAAAACTTTATTCACGTGAAACAGTACTTTTGAAAGTATGTATGAAATTTCTCAGCATCCGCGCAAGAAGGCCACTGACTGGCGTTGCATTCAAACTCCCCACTTTTGCTGCGCCCAAATTGCGGCGCGGATGGCACGCGCGCGACAGAAGTAGGAAACCTGAGCGGGCCCCTCCTGCGATAATTATAATGACGGCACGTGGTGAGTACGACGGTTAGCGAGGACGAGGCTGCGTCATAATAACAAGATGAGAAATTAATTAAAATTAAGAAGAAAGAAAAGCAAATGGACAGTTTGCACCGACTGGTTCTATGCGTGAACGTGTTGCTCCTGCTATGGTTGAGCGGCAGCAAGTGGAATCGCGAGATTTGTCTGGTTCATGCACCTCAGTGCGTTTGCTTTGCGTACCGCTTCGCTTTGTCCGACACCTGAGTGGTACAAGCTCTTGGCAAAAAACCGTCCAAGAGCAACCATGGATCGAACTCCTGGGATGATCAGCAACCCGGGCGGGCGAGTTTTGCAGGTGTTTGCAAAATCCGTGGAACACGAAAGCTGAGAGAGGGAGATTAGCTTCATTTAGAAATGGCTTAAGGCCTGTACACGCTCGAGCCGCACATCGCCGCAAGCCGCACCGCTG